>NC_090187.1:516297-518797 GCF_024679245.1 Pseudorasbora parva | reverse complement strand
AGGGCGAGGGTCTGAGCCTGTGTGTGTGTGTGTGTGTGTGTGTGTGTGTGTGTGTGTGTGTGTGTGTGTGTGTGTGTGTGTGTGTGTGAGTGTGTGTGTGAGTGTGTGTGTGTGTGCGTGTTACCGTATCTCGTTGTTGATGGCGTCGAGCTGCTCCTGCAGCATCAGGGCGAGGGTCTGAGCGTGTGTGAGTGTGTGTGTGTGTGTGTGTGTGTTACCGTATCTCGTTGTTGATGGCGTCGAGCTGCTCCTGCAGCATCAGGGCGAGGGTCTGAGCGTGTGTGAGTGTGTGTGTGTGTGTGTGTGTGTGTGTGTGTGTGTGTGTGTGTGTGAGAGTGTGTGTGTGTGTGTGTGTGTGTGTGTGTATTACCGTATCTCGTTGTTGATGGCGTCGAGCTGCTCCTGCAGCATCAGGGCGAGGGTCTGAGCGTCCGCTTGTCCCGCCGGAGACAGCAGGTCCATGGAGCTGAAGATGGCGTCCTCGTCTCGCTCGTCCTCCGCGTCTGACGTCTCCAGATCACTCTCGAAGGCCTGAGCCACGTTAGCCAGAACATTAGCCTGCTGCAGCCGGTCCCACTCCTGCTCGTCCAGAGTCTGCACCTGACACACACACAGCACAAATCACATCAACCGCATCACACACACACACTGCTGGGGCTTCTATGAATCGATTCGTGATTCACTGAAATCACGAGACTCTGGTGATCCGACTCATGAATCGATTCACTGACTCATAACGGTTCGAATCATGAATCGATTCACTGACTCATAACGGTTCGAATCATGAATCGATTCACTGACTCATAACGGTTCGAAGCTTTGTTCTGAGATCGGCCGTCACTATATGAGTCGTTATTTAGTGTTTTTGTGAAAACTGTTCTGGTGTCTTCATAAAATGAATCTCTCAGATTAGAAGGACCAGCAGTTTGTGTGTGTGTGTCTCTGTGTGTGCTGTGTGTGATGCGGTTGATGTGATTTGTGCTGTGTGTGTGTGTGTGTGTGTGTGTGTGTGTGTGTGTGTGTGTGTGTGTGTGTGTGTGTGTGTGTGTGTGTGTGTGTGTGTGTGTGTAAGAAGAGCATGTCACTTCACCTTGGAGGGCTGGTCTCTCAGCGCAGTGGCTCGGCCCTTCTGCGGCCGCCGGAGCACCAGAGCTCCGCTGTAATGGCTGTCCATCGCCGACGACACCGACACCGGGAACCTGAAGTCAGGCGTGCCGCTCGCGTGAGAACGCCTGCGGGAATAAAAGCTCCATCACAACGCAAAGCAAAGACGAGAACAGAGAACAGAGAACAGAGCAGTGCATTCTGGGGACAGAGCCTCGAGTTACCCATGATGCAGCAGAGAGTTACTCCTGCTCCGGCCACGCTCGTGCTCCGCCCGCATGGTCTCCATCTGGATGAGGAGCTGCTCCTGCGCTCACACACACACACACACAATTTAATTCTATAAACTATAATACTGATCTGCCAGCATTGTCTCTCTCTGATAAATTAAAATAAGCTGATAACATCACTGTTTACTCCAGAACTACTGTACAGCCAAATCTAATTCTGCTGCAGTATTGTCCTGGTTAACACTGAAGCTGCTCTGACACAATCGGCGTTGGAGAAGAGCGATATAAATAAAGATGACTGATTTAATTCATTATTTATATTTCTCATCGTGCTGATATGAACTTAAGTTGGGCGGTGTTTAGCCACGCTTGCAATTATACTCACAGCACTATAGTTATTGACAATCACTGAAGTTCATCATTTGCTGCGTTTTAAAGCCTTGCCGGTTAAACGTTTCATTGTCTGCTTATGCGCTGTTTGACATGAGCGGAGCGCACTAAAGCCCGTCACACACACACACGATTACTGGACTAATGTCTTACTGCGCTGATACTGTCACACACACACACACATGGTTAACATATATAAACACAGTCGGTTATGTCTACAGTGAAAGTAAAGTTGTGTGTGTGTGTGAGATATTATAGTGAACACTTGTCCTTAAAGGGACAGTTCACCTCTAAAATTATGTTAATAAAACAACAAAAGAAAGAAAATCACTCACTGCTCTTGAATAAATAAATAAAAAAAGAATACAGTAGCTTTTAATGAATGTATATTAAAGACTGTGTGTTGTTTTAATTTTACATTTATTCATTCAACTTCATGCTTAAATGCTGCCACTGCAAATCTTTATATATTTATTTTACATTATACAATACACTAGGAATGTGTGCAAGGGCTCTTTTAAAGGTGCCCTAGAATGAAAAACTGAATTAACCTTGCCATGGTGAAATAATAAGAGTTCAGTCCATGGACATCACACACTGTGAGTCTCAAACACCATCGCCTCCTCCTTCTGATGGAAACCTCGTTAATCAAAACACCACGGAAAAATGAGTGCTTCTCAACATAACGCCAAACGTGACGCAAGCGTTGGGGATCATTAATATGCACGCCCCCAGAAAAATGTCAACAGTCATGGGTGAGGTTTATAATCCGATAC
>NC_090187.1:492500-516097 GCF_024679245.1 Pseudorasbora parva | reverse complement strand
TCACACCACGCTATAATGCTGAGAGGAAAGGTCATTTTTCTGAGAGGTAAACTTTTTATTTTGTAAGGGTCAGGGTTAGGGTCAGGGTCAGGGTAGGGGTCAGGGTTAGGGTGAGGGTTTGGGGTAGGGGTCAGGGTAGGGGTCAGGGTTAGGGTCAGGGTAGGGGTCAGGGTCAGGGTAGGGTCAGGGTCAGGGTAGGGGTCAGGGTTAGGGTCAGGGTCGGGGTCAGGGTAGGGGTCAGGGTGAGGGTCAGGGTAGGGATTGGGGTTAGGGTCAGGGTAGGGGTCAGGGTAGGGATTGGGTTAGGGTCAGGGTAGGGATTGGGGTTAGGGTCAGGGTAGGGGTCAGGGTCAGGTAGGGGTCAGGGTCAGGGTTAGGGTCAGGGTAGGGGTCAGGGTTAGGGTCAGGGTAGGGGTCAGGGGTCAGGGTAGGGTCAGGGTAGGGGTCAGGGTGAGGGTCAGGGTAGGGGTCAGGGTAGGGGTCAGGGTTAGGGTCAGGGTAGGGATTGGGGTTAGGGTCAGGGTAGGGATTGGGTTAGGGTTAGGGTCAGGGTTAGATAATGTTGGCATAATGACCCAGACACAGCCCGGCTACACACTGATCTTGACAGTGTGTGTCCAAAGGCACTTTTTACTTCAACTGCGCCTGACAGAAGAATTTATATTTTCTGAGATGATTACACTTTTCAATAAATAAATATCTTTATAAAACCCAGACCTGCAAACTCCTCAGAGTAAAAAAGGGGACAGTGCCCCCCCCCCCCCCCCCCCCCCCCCCCCCGTGATCAAAGCTGAGTTTATCACCATTACTCCAGTCTTCAGTCACTGATCACTCATATGAGGACCTGATGCTCAACACACACTTATGATTATTATCAGTGTTGCTCATGGTGCTGCTTCAGTTTGCGGAAACCACCACACCATTCACACATTTGTGGTAAAATTAAAAAAGAGAGAAATGAATACTTTTGTTGATCAGACATCGGCTACATTAAATTGATCACAAGTGATATTTTTAATATTACAAAAGATAATACTTTATTTAATAAATGCTGTCCATTGAACTCTCATCAAAGAATCCTGAAAAATAAAATGCATCATGGTTTCCACAACACTAAGCAGCACAACTGTTTTCAACACTGATAATAATCATAAATGCTTCTTGATTCTGAAATCCTCATGAGCGTGATCAGTGAAGGGTCATGTGACTGCAGTAATGATGATAAACTCAGCTCAGATCACAGGAATAAATCACACTATATCCACACAGAGAAGGCTGCTTTCATGTGTAATGGTATTTCACAGCATTACTGTTTTAGCTGTATTTTTGATTAAATAAATGCAGCTTTGGTGAGCAGAAGATAAACATTTAAAAAGCTGTCAGTATCTTCTGTTCTATGCGCCTTATAATCCGCTGCGCCCTATATATGCAAACAGTTCAAAAACAGGCCACAGTAATGTTTACCTGTCCATTGGTGCTGGGAGTGTCATCTGAGCTGTGATTGACCTCTGCTGACCGTCCATGAACAGCTTCCTCTGGCTGCTCTGCTCCTTTACAAACACCAGCTACAACACACACACACACACACATTAGCCAGCCGCGCCGATGACCGCGGTGATTTATGCATTTGGCAGACGGCTTACATTGCATTTTAAGGTAAACATTTTTTGTCAATTCTTGCTTTTCCCTGGGAATCGAACCCATGACCTTGGCGTTGCTAGCGCCACGCTATACTGGCTGAGCTACAGGAAAGCTTACATCAAGAAGCATTTACTAGACAAGCAAAAGTAATTGTCTTGTTTTGGGGTAAAATAAATCACAATTAAGTGAGCTTTTGCTTAAAATAGGATAAATAATCTGCCAAAGGGGTGAGCAGAATAATCTTATTTTCTGTTTGAATAAATATGATCTTATTTTAAGCAAAAGCTCACTTCATTTTCATTTATTTTACCACAAAACAAGACAAAAACTTTTGCTTGTCTAGTAAATGCTTCTTAACGTAAGAATTTTTAGATATTTGGACGTAAAATAAGACAAAAATACTACGTGAGAAAAGCATTTTTCTCAGTGTGATACGCTGAGGCACGAGTGTGTGTTCTCACCTCCTTATGAGAGGCGGTCAGCTGTTCCTCCAGCACACTGCACCTCTCCAGAGCCACACGCAGACGCTCCCGCACCTGAGGAACACACACACACACACACACACACACACACACACACACACACACACACACACACACACACACACACACACACACACAGATGAAGCTCAGCGCAGGCTTGCCACGGGACAGTGTGTGTGTCCTGAAGCCGCACCTTCTCGTCCAGGGCCTTGTGGTGCTCGAAGAGAGACTTGAGGGCTTTGAGCACTTCCACCTCACTGGAGACTCCGGCGGGAGACTGAGCCTGACGCTTCACTACGGTCATCCTCAGGGAGCGCTCGTGGCGGGACACCAGACACTCCAGATGCTCCAGCAGCAGCTACACACACACACACACACACACACACACACACACACACATTAGATCTGACCTGAAGGGATCTGAACGCTGAACGTGATGAGAGTCCAGCTGATCATATCGAGTGTTACTGAGAGACTAAACACAGTTAAAGGAATAATAATCCTGTTTTAAGGGTTAGTTCAGCCAAAAATGTGAATAGTGTGATTAATTCGTCCTGTGGTTGGCCAGCCGTCAGACCTCCGCTCATCTTCACACACAGATGAAGATATTAGTGTTGAAATCCGATGGCTCAGAAAGGCCTTCATTGACACCAATGTCATTTCCTCTCTCAAGACCCATAAAGGCACTAAAGACGTCGTTACAAAGCCCATCTCACTACAGCGGCTCTACAATCATTGATGAAGAGGCCAGAATAGAGTTAGTGCGCAAAAAACACTAAATAACGACTTATATAGTGATGGCCGATTTCAGAACAAAGCTTCAACCGTTATGAGTCAGTGAATCGATTCATGATTCGAACCGTTATGAGTCAGTGAATCAATTCATGATTCGAACCGTTATGAGTCACGTGAATCGATTCATGATTCGAACCGTTATGAGTCAGTGAATCAATTCATGATTCGAACCGTTATGAGTCACGTGATTTCAGCGAATCATGGTCGATTCACTGACTCAATGTAAAAATGTAGAATGCTTCCTGTGATGGGTAGGTTTAGGGGCAGGGGCAGTGTGTGTGTGTGTGTGTGTGTGTGTGTGTGTGTGTGTGTGTGTGTGTGTGTGTGTGTGTGTGTGTGTGTGTGTGTGTGTGTGTGTGTGTGTCAGAGGACTCACGCGTGTGTTGTTTCTCTCAGCTTTGAGCTCGGCGATCTCCTCCTCTCGCTCCAGAAGCTGCTCTCGACACATATTCACTTCCTTCGTAAGAGCAGCAAACTCCTACAACACACACCAACACAAAACTACAGTGAGCGGAGTAACGATGACCCCTGACCCTCAGGTCCCAGGTGTGTGTATGATGCCGGAGTTAGTCTGCAGAGGGTCTGAGCGAGCTCTACTGCCATCTCTATCTGTTTTTATTCAAAATATTATGATGATGATCATGTCAGCGGATCTATATGCGAGTGACGGAGAAGAACAGAGAAAAACATATAATGTGCGTCTGATAGGAGTAAAACACACAGTCCAGTTATGATGTGTGTGTGTTGTGCTAGTCCGTATGCTCATTTAAACCCTGAATTAAACATGATGTGGTTGGAAACGCTGAAATTTAGATTGAGATTCAACGTTATTGTCCTTGAGCAGAGCACACAGCCAATGAGAGGTAGTTCTGTGAAGTCTGCGCTCTGATTGGTTATATAGGCATCGCTACACAACCCTACATTACACAACTAGCAGAACAACACACTTACACACCACGTCCATCAGCCGATTCACGTGCTTCTACTTCAAGAAAATCAATAATTCACCCGTCCGAGTAAACGTTGTATTTTTATTTGTGTCTGTTGTAAGTATGATTTATTCTGAGGCAATATTCCACCAGTGTCCAATCACCTTTGGCATATCTAAAGCTGCATATTACTGATATTTCATTTCCCCTAATCTTATTAAATATAGACTATGCTTCAGGTTTCAGATTATATTCTTAAATTTGATCGATACATTAAATTAGAATAAGACACTATAGGGCTGTTACAAATCAAACTGAATAATTTACACTGAAAAATTGCATTAAGATTTATATTTCTGGATAAACAAATCAGAAATGTTGAAAAGTATGTTTAGACATGAAACTAAACCACCAGTAGGTGGCAGGAGGTGAGTCTTAATGAGCGACTCATTCAAACGACTCATTCAAACGACTCATTCAAACGACTCATTCAAACGACTCATTCAAACGACTCATTCATTCATTAGGCAGGTGTGGTGGTGTGTGTGAGTTTAAGGGTAGAGTTAGGGTCAGGTGTGGTGGTGTGTGTGAGTTTAAGGGTAGAGTTAGGGTCAGGTGTGGTGGTGTGTGTGAGTTTAAGGGTAGAGTTAGGGTCAGGTGTGGTGGTGTGTGTGAGTTTAAGGGTAGAGTTAGGGTCAGGTGTGGTGGTGTGTGTGAGTTTAAGGGTAGAGTTAGGGGCAGGTGTGGTGGTGTGTGAGAGTTTAAGGGTAGAGTTAGGGTCAGGTGTGGTGGTGTGTGTGAGTTTAAGGGTAGAGTTAGGGGCAGGTGTGGTGGTGTGTGAGAGTTTAAGGGTAGAGTTAGGGGCAGGTGTGGTGGTGTGTGAGTTTAAGGGTAGAGTTAGGGACAGGTGTGGTGGTGTGTGTGAGTTTAAGGGTAGAGTTAGGGACAGGTGTGGTGGTGTGTGTCAGTTTAAGGGTAGAGTTAGAAACAGGTGTGGTGGTGTGTGTGAGTTTAAGAGTAGAGTTAGGGACAGGTGTGGTGGTGTGTGTCAGTTTAAGGGTAGAGTTAGAAACAGGTGTGGTGGTGTGTGTGAGTTTAAGGGTAGAGTTAGGGACAGGTGTGGTGGTGTGTGTGAGTTTAAGGGTAGAGTTAGGGACAGGTGTGGTGGTGTGTGTGAGTTTAAGGGTAGCGTTAGGCACAGGTGTGGTGGTGTGTGTGAGTTTAAGGGTAGAGTTAGGGTCAGGTGTGGTGGTGTGTGAGAGTTTAAGGGTAGAGTTAGACACAGGTGTGGTGGTGTGTGTGAGTTTAAGGGTAGAGTTAGGGACAGGTGTGGTGGTGTGTGTGAGTTTAAGGGTAGAGTTAGGGTCAGGTGTGGTGGTGTGTGAGAGTTTAAGGGTAGAGTTAGGGACAGGTGTGGTGGTGTGTGTCAGTTTAAGGGTAGAGTTAGGGGCAGGTGTGGTGGTGTGTGTCAGTTTAAGGGTAGAGTTAGGGGCAGGTGTGGTGGTGTGTGTGAGTTTAAGGGTAGAGTTAGGGGCAGGTGTGGTGGTGTGTGTGAGTTTAAGGGTAGAGTTAGGGTCAGGTGTTGTGGTGTGTGTGAGTTTAAGGGTAGAGTTAGGGGCAGGTGTGGTGGTGTGTGTGAGTTTAAGGGTAGAGTTAGAAACAGGTGTGGTGGTGTGTGTGAGTTTAAGGGTAGAGTTAGGGGCAGGTGTGGTGGTGTGTGTGAGTTTAAGGGTAGAGTTAGGGGCAGGTGTGGTGGTGTGTGTGAGTTTAAGGGTAGAGTTAGGGGCAGGTGTGGTGGTGTGTGTGAGTTTAAGGGTAGAGTTAGGGGCAGGTGTGGTGGTGTGTGTGAGTTTAAGGGTAGAGTTAGGGGCAGGTGTGGTGGTGTGTGTGAGTTTAAGGGTAGAGTTAGGGGCAGGTGTGGTGGTGTGTGTGAGTTTAAGGGTAGAGTTAGGGTCAGGTGTGGTGGTGTGTGTGAGTTTAAGGGTAGAGTTAGGGTCAGGTGTTGTGGTGTGTGTGAGTTTAAGGGTAGAGTTAGGGGCAGGTGTGGTGGTGTGTGTGAGTTTAAGGGTAGAGTTAGAAACAGGTGTGGTGGTGTGTGTGAGTTTAAGGGTAGAGTTAGGGGCAGGTGTGGTGGTGTGTGTGAGTTTAAGGGTAGAGTTAGGGGCAGGTGTGGTGGTGTGTGTGAGTTTAAGGGTAGAGTTAGGGACAGGTGTGGTGGTGTGTGTCAGTTTAAGGGTAGAGTTAGGGACAGGTGTGGTGGTGTGTGAGAGTTTAAGGGTAGAGTTAGGGGCAGGTGTGGTGGTGTGTGTGAGTTTAAGGGTAGAGTTAGGGACAGGTGTGGTGGTGTGTGTGAGTTTAAGGGTAGAGTTAGGGTCAGGTGTTGTGGTGTGTGTGAGTTTAAGGGTAGAGTTAGGGGCAGGTGTGGTGGTGTGTGTCAGTTTAAGGGTAGAGTTAGGGGCAGGTGTTGTGGTGTGTGTGAGTTTAAGGGTAGAGTTAGGGGCAGGTGTGGTGGTGTGTGTCAGTTTAAGGGTAGAGTTAGGGGCAGGTGTGGTGGTGTGTGTGAGTTTAAGGGTAGAGTTAGGGACAGGTGTGGTGGTGTGTGTCAGTTTAAGGGTAGAGTTAGGGGCAGGTGTGGTGGTGTGTGTGAGTTTAAGGGTAGAGTTAGGGACAGGTGTGGTGGTGTGTGAGAGTTTAAGGGTAGAGTTAGGGACAGGTGTGGTGGTGTGTGAGAGTTTAAGGGTAGAGTTAGGGGCAGGTGTGGTGGTGTGTGTCAGTTTAAGGGTAGAGTTAGGGGCAGGTGTGGTGGTGTGTGTGAGTTTAAGGGTAGAGTTAGGGGCAGGTGTGGTGGTGTGTGTCAGTTTAAGGGTAGAGTTAGGGGCAGGTGTGGTGGTGTGTGTGAGTTTAAGGGTAGAGTTAGGGACAGGTGTGGTGGTGTGTGAGAGTTTAAGGGTAGAGTTAGGGACAGGTGTGGTGGTGTGTGAGAGTTTAAGGGTAGAGTTAGGGGCAGGTGTGGTGGTGTGTGTCAGTTTAAGGGTAGAGTTAGGGGCAGGTGTGGTGGTGTGTGTGAGTTTAAGGGTAGAGTTAGGGACAGGTGTGGTGGTGTGTGAGAGTTTAAGGGTAGAGTTAGGGACAGGTGTGGTGGTGTGTGAGAGTTTAAGGGTAGAGTTAGGGACAGGTGTGGTGGTGTGTGAGAGTTTAAGGGTAGAGTTAGGGGCAGGTGTGGTGGTGTGTGTCAGTTTAAGGGTAGAGTTAGGGGCAGGTGTGGTGGTGTGTGAGAGTTTAAGGGTAGAGTTAGGGACAGGTGTGGTGGTGTGTGAGAGTTTAAGGGTAGAGTTAGGGACAGGTGTGGTGGTGTGTGAGAGTTTAAGGGTAGAGTTAGGGGCAGGTGTGGTGGTGTGTGTCAGTTTAAGGGTAGAGTTAGGGACAGGTGTGGTGGTGTGTGAGAGTTTAAGGGTAGAGTTAGGGACAGGTGTGGTGGTGTGTGAGAGTTTAAGGGTAGAGTTAGGGGCAGGTGTGGTGGTGTGTGTCAGTTTAAGGGTAGAGTTAGGGACAGGTGTGGTGGTGTGTGTGAGTTTAAGGGTAGAGTTAGGGTCAGGTGTTGTGGTGTGTGTGAGTTTAAGGGTAGAGTTAGGGGCAGGTGTGGTGGTGTGTGTGAGTTTAAGGGTAGAGTTAGGGACAGGTGTGGTGGTGTGTGTCAGTTTAAGGGTAGAGTTAGGGACAGGTGTGGTGGTGTGTGAGAGTTTAAGGGTAGAGTTAGGGTCAGGTGTTGTGGTGTGTGTGAGTTTAAGGGTAGAGTTAGGGGCAGGTGTGGTGGTGTGTGTGAGTTTAAGGGTAGAGTTAGGCACAGGTGTGGTGGTGTGTGTGAGTTTAAGGGTAGAGTTAGGGGCAGGTGTGGTGGTGTGTGTCAGTTTAAGGGTAGAGTTAGGGTCAGGTGTTGTGGTGTGTGTGAGTTTAAGGGTAGAGTTAGGGGCAGGTGTGGTGGTGTGTGTGAGTTTAAGGGTAGAGTTAGGGACAGGTGTGGTGGTGTGTGTCAGTTTAAGGGTAGAGTTAGGGACAGGTGTGGTGGTGTGTGAGAGTTTAAGGGTAGAGTTAGGGTCAGGTGTTGTGGTGTGTGTGAGTTTAAGGGTAGAGTTAGGGGCAGGTGTGGTGGTGTGTGTGAGTTTAAGGGTAGAGTTAGGGGCAGGTGTGGTGGTGTGTGTCAGTTTAAGGGTAGAGTTAGGGTCAGGTGTTGTGGTGTGTGTGAGTTTAAGGGTAGAGTTAGGGGCAGGTGTGGTGGTGTGTGTCAGTTTAAGGGTAGAGTTAGGCACAGGTGTGGTGGTGTGTGTCAGTTTAAGGGTAGAGTTAGGGACAGGTGTGGTGGTGTGTGTGAGTTTAAGGGTAGAGTTAGGGACAGGTGTGGTGGTGTGTGTGAGTTTAAGGGTAGAGTTAGAAACAGGTGTGGTGGTGTGTGTGAGTTTAAGGGTAGAGTTAGGGACAGGTGTGGTGGTGTGTGAGAGTTTAAGGGTAGAGTTAGGGACAGGTGTGGTGGTGTGTGAGAGTTTAAGGGTAGAGTTAGGCACAGGTGTGGTGGTGTGTGTGAGTTTAAGGGTAGAGTTAGAAACAGGTGTGGTGGTGTGTGTGAGTTTAAGGGTAGAGTTAGGGACAGGTGTGGTGGTGTGTGTGAGTTTAAGGGTAGAGTTAGGGACAGGTGTGGTGGTGTGTGTGAGTTTAAGGGTAGCGTTAGGCACAGGTGTGGTGGTGTGTGTGAGTTTAAGGGTAGAGTTAGGGACAGGTGTGGTGGTGTGTGTGAGTTTAAGGGTAGAGTTAGGGACAGGTGTGGTGGTGTGTGAGAGTTTAAGGGTAGAGTTAGGCACAGGTGTGTTGGTGTGTGTGAGTTTAAGGGTAGAGTTAGGGACAGGTGTGGTGGTGTGTGTGAGTTTAAGGGTAGAGTTAGGGACAGGTGTGGTGGTGTGTGTGAGTTTAAGGGTAGAGTTAGGGTCAGGTGTTGTGGTGTGTGTGAGTTTAAGGGTAGAGTTAGGGTCAGGTGTGGTGGTGTGTGTGAGTTTAAGGGTAGAGTTAGGGTCAGGTGTGGTGGTGTGTGTGAGTTTAAGGGTAGAGTTAGGGACAGGTGTGGTGGTGTGTGTGAGTTTAAGGGTAGAGTTAGGGACAGGTGTGGTGGTGTGTGAGAGTTTAAGGGTAGAGTTAGGCACAGGTGTGTTGGTGTGTGTGAGTTTAAGGGTAGAGTTAGGGACAGGTGTGGTGGTGTGTGTGAGTTTAAGGGTAGAGTTAGGGACAGGTGTGGTGGTGTGTGTGAGTTTAAGGGTAGAGTTAGAAACAGGTGTGGTGGTGTGTGTGAGTTTAAGGGTAGAGTTAGGGACAGGTGTGGTGGTGTGTGTGAGTTTAAGGGTAGAGTTAGGGACAGGTGTGGTGGTGTGTGAGAGTTTAAGGGTAGAGTTAAGCACAGGTGTGGTGGTGTGTGTGAGTTTAAGGGTAGAGTTAGGGACAGGTGTGGTGGTGTGTGTGAGTTTAAGGGTAGAGTTAGGGACAGGTGTGGTGGTGTGTGTGAGTTTAAGGGTAGAGTTAGGGACAGGTGTGGTGGTGTGTGAGAGTTTAAGGGTAGAGTTAAGCACAGGTGTGGTGGTGTGTGTGAGTTTAAGGGTAGAGTTAGGCACAGGTGTGGTGGTGTGTGTGAGTTTAAGGGTAGAGTTAGGCACAGGTGTGGTGGTGTGTGTGAGTTTAAGGGTAGAGTTAGGGTCAGGTGTGGTGGTGTGTGTGTGAGTTTAAGGGTAGAGTTAGAAACAGGTGTGGTGGTGTGTGTGAGTTTAAGGGTAGAGTTAGGCACAGGTGTGGTGGTGTGTGTGAGTTTAAGGGTAGAGTTAGGGACAGGTGTGGTGGTGTGTGTGAGTTTAAGGGTAGAGTTAGGGACAGGTGTGGTGGTGTGTGTGAGTTTAAGGGTAGAGTTAGAAACAGGTGTGGTGGTGTGTGTGAGTTTAAGGGTAGAGTTAGAAACAGGTGTGGTGGTGTGTGAGAGTTTAAGGGTAGAGTTAAGCACAGGTGTGGTGGTGTGTGTGAGTTTAAGGGTAGAGTTAGAAACAGGTGTGGTGGTGTGTGAGAGTTTAAGGGTAGAGTTAAGCACAGGTGTGGTGGTGTGTGTGAGTTTAAGGGTAGAGTTAGGCACAGGTGTGGTGGTGTGTGTGAGTTTAAGGGTAGAGTTAGGCACAGGTGTGGTGGTGTGTGTGAGTTTAAGGGTAGAGTTAGGGTCAGGTGTGGTGGTGTGTGTGTGAGTTTAAGGGTAGAGTTAGAAACAGGTGTGGTGGTGTGTGTGAGTTTAAGGGTAGAGTTAGGCACAGGTGTGGTGGTGTGTGTGAGTTTAAGGGTAGAGTTAGGGACAGGTGTGGTGGTGTGTGTGAGTTTAAGGGTAGAGTTAGGGACAGGTGTGGTGGTGTGTGTGAGTTTAAGGGTAGAGTTAGAAACAGGTGTGGTGGTGTGTGTGAGTTTAAGGGTAGAGTTAGAAACAGGTGTGGTGGTGTGTGAGAGTTTAAGGGTAGAGTTAAGCACAGGTGTGGTGGTGTGTGTGAGTTTAAGGGTAGAGTTAGGCACAGGTGTGGTGGTGTGTGTGAGTTTAAGGGTAGAGTTAGGCACAGGTGTGGTGGTGTGTGTGAGTTTAAGGGTAGAGTTAAGCACAGGTGTGGTGGTGTGTGTGAGTTTAAGGGTAGAGTTAGGCACAGGTGTGGTGGTGTGTGTGAGTTTAAGGGTAGAGTTAGGCACAGGTGTGGTGGTGTGTGTGAGTTTAAGGGTAGAGTTAGGGTCAGGTGTGGTGGTGTGTGTGTGAGTTTAAGGGTAGAGTTAGAAACAGGTGTGGTGGTGTGTGTGAGTTTAAGGGTAGAGTTAGGCACAGGTGTGGTGGTGTGTGTGAGTTTAAGGGTAGAGTTAGGGACAGGTGTGGTGGTGTGTGTGAGTTTAAGGGTAGAGTTAGGGACAGGTGTGGTGGTGTGTGTGAGTTTAAGGGTAGAGTTAGAAACAGGTGTGGTGGTGTGTGTGAGTTTAAGGGTAGAGTTAGAAACAGGTGTGGTGGTGTGTGAGAGTTTAAGGGTAGAGTTAAGCACAGGTGTGGTGGTGTGTGTGAGTTTAAGAGTAGAGTTAGGGGCAGGTGTGGTGGTGTGTGAGAGTTTAAGGGTAGAGTTAAGCACAGGTGTGGTGGTGTGTGTGAGTTTAAGGGTAGAGTTAGAAACAGGTGTGGTGGTGTGTGAGAGTTTAAGGGTAGAGTTAGAAACAGGTGTGGTGGTGTGTGTGAGTTTAAGGGTAGAGTTAGGGACAGGTGTGGTGGTGTGTGTGAGTTTAAGGGTAGAGTTAGGGACAGGTGTGGTGGTGTGTGAGAGTTTAAGGGTAGAGTTAGAAACAGGTGTGGTGGTGTGTGTGAGTTTAAGGGTAGAGTTAGGGACAGGTGTGGTGGTGTGTGTGAGTTTAAGGGTAGAGTTAGGGTCAGGTGTGGTAGTGTGTGAGTTTAAGGGTAGAGTTAGGGACAGGTGTGGTGGTGTGTGTGAGTTTAAGGGTAGAGTTAGGGACAGGTGTGGTGGTGTGTGTGAGTTTAAGGGTAGAGTTAGAAACAGGTGTGGTGGTGTGTGTGAGTTTAAGGGTAGAGTTAGGGACAGGTGTGGTGGTGTGTGTGAGTTTAAGGGTAGAGTTAGAAACAGGTGTGGTGGTGTGTGTGAGTTTAAGGGTAGAGTTAGAAACAGGTGTGGTGGTGTGTGTGAGTTTAAGGGTAGAGTTAGGGTCAGGTGTGGTGGTGTGTGTGAGTTTAAGGGTAGAGTTAGAAACAGGTGTGGTGGTGTGTGTGAGTTTAAGGGTAGAGTTAGAAACAGGTGTGGTGGTGTGTGTGAGTTTAAGGGTAGAGTTAGGGTCAGGTGTGGTGGTGTGTGTGAGTTTAAGGGTAGAGTTAGGGACAGGTGTGGTGGTGTGTGAGAGTTTAAGGGTAGGGTTAGGGACAGGTGTGGTGGTGTGTGTGAGTTTAAGGGTAGAGTTAGGCACAGGTGTGGTGGTGTGTGTGAGTTTAAGGGTAGAGTTAGGGACAAGTGTGGTGGTGTGTGTGAGTTTAAGGGTAGAGTTAGGGACAAGTGTGGTGGTGTGTGTGAGTTTAAGGGTAGAGTTAGGGACAGGTGTGGTGGTGTGTGTGAGTTTAAGGGTAGAGTTAGGGACAGGTGTGGTGGTGTGTGTGAGTTTAAGGGTAGAGTTAGGCACAGGTGTGGTGGTGTGTGTGAGTTTAAGGGTAGAGTTAGGGACAGGTGTGGTGGTGTGTGTGAGTTTAAGGGTAGAGTTAGGCACAGGTGTGGTGGTGTGTGAGAGTTTAAGGGTAGAGTTAAGCACAGGTGTGGTGGTGTGTGAGAGTTTAAGGGTAGAGTTAGGCACAGGTGTGGTGGTGTGTGTGAGTTTAAGGGTAGAGTTAAGCACAGGTGTGGTGGTGTGTGTGAGTTTAAGGGTAGAGTTAGGGTCAGGTGTGGTGGTGTGGGTCAGTTTAAGGGTAGAGTTAGGGACAGGTGTGGTGGTGTGTGTGAGTTTAAGGGTAGAGTTAGGGACAGGTGTGGTGGTGTGTGTGAGTTTAAGGGTAGAGTTAGGGTCAGGTGTGGTGGTGTGGGTCAGTTTAAGGGTAGAGTTAGGGACAGGTGTGGTGGTGTGGGTCAGTTTAAGGGTAGAGTTAGGGACAGGTGTGGTGGTGTGTGTGAGTTTAAGGGTAGAGTTAGGGTCAGGTGTGGTGGTGTGGGTCAGTTTAAGGGTAGAGTTAGGGGCAGGTGTGGTGGTGTGTGTCAGTTTAAGGGTAGAGTTAGGGTCAGGTGTGGTGGTGTGTGTCAGTTTAAGGGTAGAGTTAGGGACAGGTGTGGTGGTGTGTGTGAGTTTAAGGGTAGAGTTAGGGACAGGTGTGGTGGTGTGTGTGAGTTTAAGGGTAGAGTTAGGGTCAGGTGTGGTGGTGTGTGTGAGTTTAAGGGTAGAGTTAGGGGCAGGTGTGGTGGTGTGGGTCAGTTTAAGGGTAGAGTTAGGGTCAGGTGTGGTGGTGTGTGTCAGTTTAAGGGTAGAGTTAGGCACAGGTGTGGTGGTGTGTGTGAGTTTAAGGGTAGAGTTAGGGACAGGTGTGGTGGTGTGTGTGAGTTTAAGGGTAGAGTTAGGGTCAGGTGTGGTGGTGTGTGTGAGTTTAAGGGTAGAGTTAGGGACAGGTGTGGTGGTGTGTGTCAGTTTAAGGGTAGAGTTAGGGACAGGTGTGGTGGTGTGTGAGTTTAAGGGTAGAGTTAGGCACAGGTGTGGTGGTGTGTGTGAGTTTAAGGGTAGAGTTAGGCACAGGTGTGGTGGTGTGTGAGAGTTTAAGGGTAGAGTTAGGCACAGGTGTGGTGTGTGTGTGAGTTTAAGGGTAGAGTTAGGGTCAGGTGTGGTGGTGTGTGTGAGTTTAAGGGTAGGGATCTACGCTAACTTTTTTCTTGAGGAGCACTTGTGCTCCTAATTAAAAAAAATTAGGAGCACAGTCAAAAATTTAGGAGCACATTCTAATCCATCAAACACATTCCAATTATAACTTTCCCATTACAGGACGATATTTGTCCTTTAATGTCCAGGGTCATTTTTACCATTATAAGAGCAATGTTTTCTAATCTTATTAAATGTATGCATCATCTGTCAATTTCTTAAATTCAACATAATTCTAACATAATATTATCATTAACTTCTGAGAGTACAGCACAAATACACACACACACACACACACACACACACACACACACACACACACACACACACACACACACACACAAAAAGCAGAACTGGACTTCATACAATCAAACACCTATGCATTTAATGCATTAATGCATGGGTTAATGTTGTATGACTGTTTTACATATAAGTTTTTGAATTTAGAAATATGTACAAATTAAACTTTAAAAGTTTAATATTTTAAATAAAAAGTCCATGCAAAAGTATAAATATGAAAATAAAACCGCCAGTAGGTGGCGGCAAGTCATTCAGTCAATAGTTCAGTCAATAATTCAAAACAGATTCATTTGAATCGAATCGCTTGGAGATGCGAATCAGTTCTGGTGTGGCTTTGATTTTCACAAATAGACAGTGTTGTGGCTAAAACGTTGTTACTCAATATTAACTTGTCTATTAGATTTTTGTAGGAGATCAGTATCACACATGCAATCATGCCAATACTCGGAGCTATAGCAAGCCGTAACTTTTGGCGCTCTGGCGCTTCATAAACAGAACCGCATGCGCCTCGCGGAAGAACATTGCAGCCGGATCTACTTCTCTCTGTTTGTGGTGAGTCCATAGAGACCGTAAAAAAAATACGAGTCACGCAGATATTGTGCTAATCCGCAGCGGGAATAACTTATTTTGTGTGTACAGTGATTCAGAATAAGACAAAACCCGGTTAGGAAAAAGTCTTCATGATACACTTGCTCATTATATACATTTAGTATTTTTTTAAACAGCATGAGTGATAAAGATTAACTCAAGGGCTTTTTTAAATGTATTATTAATACATTATTGTTTGATGGCATTTATACCCCTAAGCATCCGCTAATTTCTGAGCTTGTTTATGATAATCCAAATGTGGTATTTCCAGTTCATTTTGATTTGGCTGTAAATAAACAGCGCGAGGCGTCTGGTAAAGTGCGCATGGCTGTGTTGTCACACACGTTTCACTCTGTCTATTCACTTTGTAAACAATCGTTGTTTGAAGTGTAGTCCGTCGCACACGTTTTTGCACTTCTTCTGCTGACTGAAGGCATAAAAAGCAGTTGATTGAAGTAGGAAACGTAGCCTATCAGTTTCTCAGTGTTGATTCACTCAGTGTTGTAGTTTTTATTCCGATTGTATTACACATCCATTCATGAGAATAGATCGGGTCACTCGCACCGGTGCGCCTAAATATTTTTTCACAGTCGCACGCAGTAATTTTTAGGCGTAAATGCGCCCAAAATGGGCGTTATGTAGAGCCCTGTAAGGGTAGAGTTAGGCACAGGTGTGGTGTGTGTGTGAGTTTAAGGGTAGAGTTAGGGTCAGGTGTGGTGGTGTGTGAGAGTTTAAGGGTAGAGTTAGGCACAGGTGTGGTGTGTGTGTGAGTTTAAGGGTAGAGTTAGGCACAGGTGTGGTGGTGTGTGAGAGTTTAAGGGTAGAGTTAGGGACAGGTGTGGTGGTGTGGGTCAGTTTAAGGGTAGAGTTAGGGACAGGTGTGGTGGTGTGTGTGAGTTTAAGGGTAGAGTTAGGGTCAGGTGTGGTGGTGTGTGAGAGTTTAAGGGTAGAGTTAGGCACAGGTGTGGTGGTGTGGGTCAGTTTAAGGGTAGAGTTAGGGACAGGTGTGGTGGTGTGTGTGAGTTTAAGGGTAGAGTTAGGGTCAGGTGTGGTGGTGTGTGAGAGTTTAAGGGTAGAGTTAGGCACAGGTGTGGTGTGTGTGTGAGTTTAAGGGTAGAGTTAGGCACAGGTGTGGTGGTGTGTGAGAGTTTAAGGGTAGAGTTAAGCACAGGTGTGGTGGTGTGTGTGAGTTTAAGGGTAGAGTTAGGGACAGGTGTGGTGGTGTGTGTGAGTTTAAGGGTAGAGTTAAGCACAGGTGTGGTGGTGTGTGTGAGTTTAAGGGTAGAGTTAGGGTCAGGTGTGGTGGTGTGTGTGAGTTTAAGGGTAGAGTTAGGCACAGGTGTGGTGGTGTGTGTGAGTTTAAGGGTAGAGTTAGAAACAGGTGTGGTGGTGTGTGTGAGTTTAAGGGTAGAGTTAGGCACAGGTGTGGTGGTGTGTGAGAGTTTAAGGGTAGAGTTGTGTTTTGCAGTGAATAGATGAAGATTGATCATTAGTTATGCTGGATTGATTAGCAGGAGTGTTACCTGAGGAAGAGCGCTGTTGAGTTGTCTCTGCAGAGAGTCCCTGTCGTGGCTGATCTCGTGGAGTTTGCTCTGCGTCACACACAGGTTCTCCTGCGTCTCTCGGAGTGTGTCCAGAAGTCGGTCCCGCTCCTCCAGCATCGAAACCATCAGAGACTCAAAGTGGCCCTCAGAGTCACTCTGCACCGGAGAGCCGGAGCCCAAAGGGCCGCCATTACTGCCAACCTCAGCCTCGCTGATCGTGGGCATCACCTCACACATCATCTAGATCAGACCAGAGACAGCAGATCAGACCAGAGACGGCAGATCAGACCAGAGACAGCAGATCAGACCAGAGACAGCAGATCAGATCAGTGACAGCAGATCAGACCAGAGACAGCAGATCAGATCAGACCAGAGACAGCAGATCAGACCAGAGACAGCAGATCACAGCAGAGACAGCAGATCACAGCAGAGACAGCAGATCAGATCAGTGACAGCAGATCAGACCAGTGACAGCAGATCAGATCAGTGACAGCAGATCAGACCAGAGACAGCAGATCAGACCAGAGACAGCAGATCAGACCAGAGACAGCAGATCAGACCAGAGACGGCAGATCAGACCAGAGACAGCAGATCAGACCAGACACGGCAGATCAGACCAGAAACAGCAGAGACAGCAGATCAGACCAGAGACAGCAGATCAGACCAGACACGGCAGATCAGACCAGAAACAGCAGAGACAGCAGATCAGACCAGAGATGGCAGATCAGACCAGAGACGGCAGATCAGACCAGAGACGGCAGATCAGACCAGAGACAGCAGATCAGACCAGAGACGGCATATAAGACCAGAGACAGCAGATCAGACCAGAGACAGAAGATCAGACCAGAGACAGCAGATCAGACCAGAGACGGCAGATCAGACCAGAGATGGCAGATCAGACCAGTGACCACAGATCAGACCAGTGACCGCAGATCAGACCAGTGGCGGCAGATCAGACCAGAGACAGCAGAGACAGCAGATCAGACCAGTGACAGCAGAGACAGCAGATCAGACCAGAGACGGCAGATCAGACCATAGACAGCAGATCAGACCAGAGACAGCAGATCAGACCAGAGACAGCAGATCAGACCAGAGACAGCAGAGACGGCAGATCAGACCAGAGACAGCAGATCAGACCAGAGACAGCAGATCAGACCAGAGACGGCAGATCAGATCAGATACAGCAGTGACGGCAGATCAGACCAGAGACAGCAGAGACAGCAGATCAGACCAGAGACAGCAGATCAGACCAGAGACAGCAGATCAGACCAGAGACGGCAGATCAGACCAGAGACGGCAGATCAGACCAGAGACAGCAGATCAGACCAGAGACGGCATATAAGACCAGAGACAGCAGATCAGACCAGAGACAGCAGATCAGACCAGAGACAGCAGATCACAGCAGAGACAGCAGATCAGACCAGAGACAGCAGATCAGACCAGAGACAGCAGATCAGACCAGTGACAGCAGATCAGACCAGAGACAGCAGACAGCAGAGACAGCAGATCAGACCAGAGACAGCAGAGACAGCAGATCACAGCAGAGACAGCAGATCAGACCAGAGACAGCAGATCACAGCAGAGACAGCAGATCAGACCAGAGACAGCAGATCAGACCAGAGACAGCAGATCAGACCAGTGACAGCAGATCAGACCAGAGACAGCAGACAGCAGATCAGACCAGAGACAGCAGATCAGACCAGAGACAGCAGATCAGACCAGAGACAGCAGATCACAGCAGATCAGACCAGAGACAGCAGACCAGACCAGAGACAGCAGATCAGACCAGAGACAGCAGAGACAGCAGATCAGACCAGAGACAGCAGATCAGACCAGAGACAGCAGATCAGACCAGAGACAGCAGATCAGACCAGAGACGGCAGATCAGAACAGAGACAGCAGATCAGACCAGAGACAGCAGAGACAGCAGATCAGACCAGAGACGGCAGAGACAGCAGATCAGACCAGAGACGGCAGATCAGACCAGAGACAGCAGATCAGACCAGAGACGGCAGATCAGACCAGAGACGGCAGATCAGACCAGAGACGGCAGATCAGACCAGAGACAGCAGATCAGACCAGAGACAGCAGATCAGACCAGAGACAGCAGAGACAGCAGATCAGACCAGAGACGGCAGATCAGACCAGAGACAGCAGATCAGACCAGAGACAGCAGATCAGACCAGAGACAGCAGATCAGACCAGAGACAGCAGATCAGACCAGAGACGGCAGATCAGACCAGAGACAGCAGATCAGACCAGAGACAGCAGAGACAGCAGATCAGACCAGAGACGGCAGATCAGACCAGAGACAGCAGATCAGACCAGAGACAGCAGATCAGACCAGAGACAGCAGATCAGACCAGAGACGGCAGATCAGACCAGAGACGGCAGATCAGACCAGAGACGGCAGATCAGACCAGAGACAGTAGATCACAGCAGAGACAGCAGATCAGACCAGAGACAGCAGATCACAGCAGAGACAGCAGAGACAGCAGATCAGACCAGAGACAGCAGATCAGACCAGAGACAGCAGATCAGACCAGAGACAGCAGACCAGACCAGAGACACCAGACCAGACCAGAGACGGCAGATCAGACCAGAGACAGCAGATCAGACCAGAGACGGCAGATCAGACCAGAGACAGCAGATCACAGCAGAGACAGCAGATCAGACCAGAGACGGCAGATCAGACCAGAGACGGCAGATCAGACCAGAGACAGCAGATCAGACCAGAGACGGCAGATCAGACCAGAGACAGCAGATCAGACCAGAGACGGCAGATCAGACCAGAGACAACAGATCAGACCAGAGACGGCAGATCAGACCAGAGACAGCAGATCAGAGCAGAGACGGCAGATCAGACCAGAGACAGCAGAGACAGCAGATCAGACCAGTGACAGCAGATCAGACCAGAGAAAGCAGAGACAGCAGATCAGACCAGTGACAGCAGATCAGACCAGAGACAGCAGATCAGACCAGTGACAGCAGATCAGACCAGAGACAGCAGAGACAGCAGATCAGACCAGTGACAGCAGATCAGACCAGAGACAGCAGATCAGACCAGTGACAGCAGATCAGACCAGAGACAGCAGATCAGACCAGAGACAGCAGATCAGACCAGAGACAGCAGATCAGACCAGAGACAGCAGAGACAGCAGATCAGACCAGTGACAGCAGATCAGACCAGAGACAGCAGATCAGATCAGACCAGAGACAGCAGATCAGACCAGAGACAGCAGATCAGATCAGACCAGAGACAGCAGATCAGACCAGAGACAGCAGATCAGACCAGAGACAGCAGATCAGACCAGAGACAGCAGATCAGATCAGACCAGAGACAGCAGATCAGACCAGAGACAGCAGATCAGACCAGAGACAGCAGATCAGATCAGAGACAGCAGATCAGACCAGTGACAGCAGATCAGACCAGAGACAGCAGATCAGACCAGAGACAGCAGATCAGACCAGTGACAGCAGATCAGACCAGAGACGGCAGAGACAGCAGATCAGACCAGTGACAGCAGATCAGACCAGAGACGGCAGAGACAGCAGATCAGACCAGTGACAGCAGATCAGACCAGAGAAAGCAGAGACAGCAGATCAGACCAGTGACAGCAGATCAGACCAGAGACAGCAGATCAGACCAGTGACAGCAGATCAGACCAGTGACAGCAGATCAGACCAGTGACAGCAGATCAGACCAGAGACAGCAGAGACAGCAGATCAGACCAGTGACAGCAGATCAGACCAGAGACAGCAGATCAGACCAGTGACAGCAGATCAGACCAGAGACAGCAGATCAGACCAGAGACAGCAGATCAGACCAGAGACAGCAGAGACAGCAGATCAGACCAGTGACAGCAGATCAGACCAGAGACAGCAGATCAGACCAGAGACAGCAGATCAGACCAGAGACAGCAGATCAGACCAGTGACAGCAGATCAGACCAGTGACAGCAGATCAGACCAGAGACAGCAGATCAGACCAGTGACAGCAGATCAGACCAGTGACAGCAGATCAGACCAGAGACAGCAGAGACAGCAGATCAGACCAGACCAGTGACAGCAGATCAGACCAGTGACAGCAGATCAGACCAGAGACAGCAGATCACAGCAGAGACAGCAGATCAGACCAGAGACAGCAGATCAGACCAGAGACAGCAGATCAGACCAGTGACAGCAGATCAGACCAGTGACAGCAGATCAGACCAGAGACAGCAGATCACAGCAGAGACAGCAGATCAGACCAGAGACAGCAGATCAGACCAGTGACAGCAGATCAGACCAGTGACAGCAGATCAGACCAGTGACAGCAGATCAGACCAGAGACAGCAGATCACAGCAGAGACAGCAGATCAGACCAGAGACAGCAGATCAGACCAGTGACAGCAGATCAGACCAGAGACGGCAGATCAGACCAGAGACGGCAGATCAGACCAGAGACAGCAGATCAGACCAGAGACAGCAGATCAGACCAGAGACAGCAGATCAGACCAGAGACAGCAGATCAGACCAGTGACAGCAGATCAGACCAGAGACAGCAGAGACAGCAGATCAGACCAGAGACAGAAGATCAGACCAGTGACAGCAGATCAGACCAGTGACAGCAGATCAGACCAGAGACAGAAGATCAGACCAGTGACAGCAGATCAGACCAGAGACAGCAGAGACAGCAGATCAGACCAGAGACAGAAGATCAGACCAGAGACAGCAGATCAGACCAGAGACAGAAGATCAGACCAGTGACAGCAGATCAGACCAGAGACAGCAGATCAGACCAGAGACAGCAGATCAGACCAGTGACAGCAGATCAGACCAGAGACAGCAGAGACAGCAGATCAGACCAGAGACAGAAGATCAGACCAGAGACAGCAGATCAGACCAGTGACAGCAGATCAGACCAGAGACAGCAGAGACAGCAGATCAGACCAGAGACAGAAGATCAGACCAGAGACAGCAGATCAGACCAGTGACAGCAGATCAGACCAGAGACAGCAGATCAGACCAGAGACGGCAGATCAGCCCAGAGACGGCAGATCAGACAAGAGACAGCAGATCAGACCAGAGACAGCAGATCAGACCAGAGACAGCAGAGACAGCAGATCAGACCAGAGACAGCAGATCAGACCAGAGACAGCAGAGACAGCAGATCAGACCAGAGACAGAAGATCAGACCAGAGACAGCAGATCACAGCAGATCAGACCAGAGACAGCAGATCAGACCAGAGACAGCAGAGACAGCAGATCAGACCAGAGACAGCAGATCAGACCAGAGACGGCAGAGACAGCAGATCAGACCAGTGACAGCAGATCAGACCAGAGACAGCAGATCAGACCAGAGACGGCAGATCAGACCAGAGACGGCAGAGACAGCAGATCAGACCAGTGACAGCAGATCAGACCAGAGACAGCAGAGACAGCAGATCAGACAAGTGACAGCAGATCAGACCAGAGACAGCAGATCAGACCAGAGACAGCAGATCAGACCAGAGACGGCAGAGACGGCAGATCAGACCAGTGACAGGAGATCAGACCAGAGACAGCAGATCAGACCAGAGACGGCAGATCAGCCCAGAGACGGCAGATCAGACCAGAGACAGCAGATCAGACCAGTGACAGCAGATCAGACCAGAGACGGCAGAGACAGCAGATCAGACCAGTAACAGCAGATCAGACCAGAGACAGCAGATCAGACCAGAGACAGCAGATCAGACCAGAGACGGCAGATCAGACCAGAGACGGCAGATCAGCCCAGAGACGGCAGATCAGACAAGAGACAGCAGATCAGACCAGAGACAGCAGATCAGACCAGAGACAGCAGAGACAGCAGATCAGACCAGAGACAGCAGATCAGACCAGAGACAGCAGAGACAGCAGATCAGACCAGAGACAGAAGATCAGACCAGAGACAGCAGATCACAGCAGATCAGACCAGAGACAGCAGATCAGACCAGAGACAGCAGAGACAGCAGATCAGACCAGAGACAGCAGATCAGACCAGAGACGGCAGATCAGACCAGTGACAGCAGATCAGACCAGAGACAGCAGATCAGACCAGAGACGGCAGATCAGCCCAGAGACGGCAGATCAGACCAGAGACGGCAGATCAGACCAGAGACAGCAGAGACAGCAGATCAGACCAGAGACGGCAGATCAGCCCAGAGACGGCAGATCAGACCAGAGACGGCAGATCAGCCCAGAGACGGCAGATCAGACCAGAGACGGCAGATCAGACCAGAGACGGCAGATCAGACCAGAGACGGCAGATCAGACCAGAGACGGCAGATCAGACCAGAGACAGCAGATCAGACCAGAGACGGCAGAGACAGCAGATCAGACCAGTGACAGCAGATCAGACCAGAGACAGCAGATCAGACCAGAGACGGCAGATCAGACCAGAGACGGCAGAGACAGCAGATCAGACCAGTGACAGCAGATCAGACCAGAGACAGCAGATCAGACCAGTGACAGCAGATCAGACCAGAGACAGCAGATCAGACCAGAGACAGCAGATCAGACCAGAGACGGCAGAGACGGCAGATCAGACCAGTGACAGCAGATCAGACCAGAGACAGCAGATCAGACCAGAGACGGCAGATCAGCCCAGAGACGGCAGATCAGACCAGTGACAGCAGATCAGACCAGAGACGGCAGAGACAGCAGATCAGACCAGTGACAGCAGATCAGACCAGAGACAGCAGATCAGACCAGAGACAGCAGATCAGACCAGAGACGGCAGAGACGGCAGATCAGACCAGTGACAGCAGATCAGACCAGAGACAGCAGATCAGACCAGAGACGGCAGATCAGACCAGAGACAGCAGATCAGACCAGAGACAGCAGAGACAGCAGATCAGACCAGAGACGGCAGATCAGACCAGAGACGGCAGATCAGACCAGAGACGGCAGATCAGCCCAGAGACGGCAGATCAGACCAGTGACAGCAGATCAGACCAGAGACAGCAGAGACAGCAGATCAGCCCAGAGACAGCAGATCAGCCCAGAGACAGCAGATCAGCCCAGAGATGTTTTATTACCTTGATTCTTAGCAGGGGTTGTTTCTCCTCTTCTCTATTATGTCCAGTCCAATCACAGCTAACACATTAAAAAAAATAAACTACAGCGCAAACTGTTCGTCAAGCCATCAAACTTTACGACATGGGTGAAATAAACCACCAATCACTTTTAAAAAGATCGTCGAGTGAGTGAAAAAATAAAGAAAATAAGCGAGGCCTTTATAATGAGTGGGAAACATCCCTCTATAGTGAGATCTGAGGAGATGGAGAAGACATCGCGGATCAATCAAACACTGCACACTTCACAAACACATCTTATATACTCAAACACACACACACCGCATATAAATACTACAACACTATATATAAATAAACTCCAACCGCGGCCTGCGCTAGTTAGCATTAGCAGCTAAAGTAAGAGTAGTCTAAATATAATCATTTATGCGCCAGAATAAAACAATGGTAGCGTTTAAAATCGGCGCTTAAACCCGACGTTTAATGGCGTGTTCTATTTTAAAAATATGAATTAATGAATCGCGTTTATTAGTGTCAATTATTCTGACGCGTCACCATCTGATCCATGAGGAAAAACACCGGGATAAAAGTACAAATCGACCACTTTAAGAGCACAACCCGCTCTTTAAACGACACGGTCCGCAAACGAAGTCTATCGTCGGCCAGTTTGGGCTCGAGGAACAACAATTAATGTAGAAAAAAAAAGAGTTAAAACAAAATTTAAAGCGAGAGTTTGTGGCTGCTCCAGTTTCCTGCGCTCGCGAGAGGTCAGGGCGCGCTGACGTCACGACGCCAAATCCCGTGGAAGAAAGAAAAGGAAAATATAAAGAAATGACTCTTTCACGATAAACGCGAC
>NC_090187.1:480000-485000 GCF_024679245.1 Pseudorasbora parva | reverse complement strand
GTGTGTGTGTGTGTGTGTGTGTGTGTGTGTGTGTGAGGCTGTAGTTCAGTGTGTGATGAATGGAGCTCTGTGTGTTGAGGGTCTCTCAGCTGAATGAATGAGCGCAGCTGCTGTCAGACGGCCGCCGTGTGTTTGGCTGTTAATCGAGTGTGTCAGACCGAACGCCCTTCATCTCATCTCGTCCCATCTCATTCCGTCCCGTCCCATCTCATCCTATCTCATCCCGTCCCATCTCATCCCGTCCCATCTCATCCCGTCTCATCTCATCCCATCCCATCTCTTCCCGTCCCATCTCATCCCGTCCCATCTCATTCCATCCCGTCCCATCTCATCCCGTCCCATCTCATCCCGTCCCATCCCGTCTCATCTCATCCTATCTCATCCCATCCCATCCCGTCCCATCTCATCCCATCCCGTCCCATCTCATTCCATCCCGTCCCATCTCATCCCGTCCCATCTCATCCCGTCCCATCCCGTCTCATCTCATCCTATCTCATCCCATCTCATCCCGTCCCATCTCATCCCATCCCATCTCATCCCATCCCATCCCGTCCCATCTCATCCCATCTCATCTCATCCCGTCTCATCCCATCCCATCTCATCCCATCCCGTCTCTTCCCGTCCCATCTCATCCCATCTCATCCCGTCCCATCTCATCCCGTCTCAACTCATCTCATCCTGTCCCATCTCATCCATCCCGCCGATCTTATCCCATCTTATCTCATCTCATCCTGTCCCATCTCATTCCGTCCCATCTCATCCCGTCCTGTCCCATTCCATCCTGTCCCATCTCGTCCCGTCCCATCTCATCCAGTCCCATCTCATCCCGTCCCATCCCATCTCATCCCATCCCGTCCCATCTCGTCCCATCTTATCCCGTCCCATCTCGTCCCATCTTATCCCGTCCCATCTCGTCCCATCTCATCTCATCCCATCCCGTCTCTTCCCGTCCCATCTCATCCCGTCTCATCTCATCTCATCCCGTCCCATCTTATCCCATCTCATCTCATCCCGTCCCATCTTATCCCGTCCCATCTTATCCCATCTCATCTCATCCTGTCCCATCTCATCCATCCCGCCGATCTTATCCCATCTCATCCCATCCTGTCCCATCTCATCCTGTCCCATCTCATCTCATCCCATCTCATCTCATCCTGTCCCATCTCATTCCGTCCCATCTCATCCCGTCCCGTCCCATCTCGTCCCATCTCATCCCATCCCGTCTCTTCCCGTCCCATCTCATCCCGTCTCATCTCATCTCATCCCGTCCCATATCATCCCGTCCCATCTTATCCCATCTCATCTCATCCCGTCCCATCTTATCCCGTCCCATCTTATCCCATCTCATCTCATCCTGTCCCATCTCATCCATCCCGCCGATCTTATCCCATCTCATCCCATCTCATCTCATCCTGTCCCATCTCATCCTGTCCCATCTCATTCCGTCCCATCTCATCTCATCCTGTCCCATCTCATTCCGTCCCATCTCATCCCGTCCTGTCCCATTCCATCCTGTCCCATCTCATCCCGTCCCATCTCATCCAGTCCCATCTTATCCCGTCCCATCCCATCTCATCCCGTCTCTTCCCGTCCCATCTCATTCCATCCCATCTCATCCCGTCCCGTCCCATCTCGTCCCATCTTATCCCGTCCCATCTCGTCCCATCTGATCCCGTCCCATCTCATCCCATCCCATCTCATCCCGTCCCGTCCCATCTCGTTCCGTCCCATCTCGTCCAGTCCCATCTCGTCCAGTCCCATCTCATCCCGTCCCGTCCCATGTCGTCCCGTCCCATGTCGTCCCGTCCCATCTCGTTCCGTCCCATCTCGTCCCGTCTCATCCCATCTCATCCCGTCTCCTCTCACCCGCCTCGGCTCACCCGTCACCGCTCACCCGTCTCGGCTCACCCGTCACCGCTCACCCCTCTCGGCTCACCCGTCACCGCTCACCCGTCTCGGCTCACCCGTCACCGCTCACCCGTCTCGGCTTACCAGTCACCGCTCACCCGTCTCGGCTCACCCGTCTCGGCTCACCCGTCACGGCTCACCCGTCTCGGCTCACCCGTCTCGGCTCACCCGTCACCGCTCACCCGTCTCGGCTCACCCGTCTCGGCTCACCCGTCACCGCTCACCCATCACCGCTCACCCGTCTCGGCTCACCCGTCTCGGCTCACCCGTCTCGGCTCACCCGTCACCGCTCACCTGTCTCGGCTCACCCGTCACCGCTCATCCGTCTCGGCTCACCCATCACCGCTCACCCATCACCGCACACCCGTCTCGGCTCACCCGTCACCGCTCACCCGTCTCGGCTCACCCGTCACCGCTCACCCGTCACCGCTCTCCCGTCTTGGCTCATCCCGTCTCGGCTCATCCCGTCTCGGCTCACCCGTCACCGCTCACCCGTCACCGCTCACCCGTCACCGCTCTCCCGTCTCGGCTCATCCCGTCTCGGCTCATCCCGTCTCGGCTCATCCCGTCTCGGCTCCCTCTCACCCGTCACTCGGCTCCCGCTCACCCGCCTCGGCTCACCCTTCACCGCTCACCCGTCTCATCTCATCCCGTCACCGCTCACCCGTCACCGCTCACCCGTCACCGCTCACCCGTCTCGGCTCACCCGTCTCGGCTCATCCCGTCACCGCTCACCCATCACCGCTCACCCGTCTCATCTCATCCCGTCACCGCTCACCCGTCACCGCTCACCCGTCTCGGCTCACCCGTCTCGGCTCACCCGTCACCGCTCACCCATCACCGCTCACCCATCACCGCTCACCCGTCTCGGCTCACCCGTCTCGGCTCACCCGTCTCGGCTCACCCGTCACCGCTCACCTGTCTCGGCTCACCCGTCACCGCTCATCCGTCTCGGCTCACCCATCACCGCTCACCCATCACCGCACACCCGTCTCGGCTCACCCGTCACCGCTCACCCGTCTCGGCTCACCCGTCACCGCTCACCCGTCACCGCTCTCCCGTCTTGGCTCATCCCGTCTCGGCTCATCCCGTCTCGGCTCACCCGTCACCGCTCACCCGTCACCGCTCACCCGTCACCGCTCTCCCGTCTCGGCTCATCCCGTCTCGGCTCATCCCGTCTCGGCTCATCCCGTCTCGGCTCCCTCTCACCCGTCACTCGGCTCCCGCTCACCCGCCTCGGCTCACCCTTCACCGCTCACCCGTCTCATCTCATCCCGTCACCGCTCACCCGTCACCGCTCACCCGTCTCGGCTCACCCGTCTCGGCTCATCCCGTCTCGGCTCCCTCTCACCCGTCACTCGGCTCCCGCTCACCCGTCTCGGCTCACCTGTCACCGCTCACCCGTCTCGGCTCACCCGTCACCGCTCACCCGTCTCGGCTCACCCGTCACCGCTCACCCGTCTCGGCTCACCCGTCTCATCTTATCCCGTCACCGCTCACCCGTCACCGCTCACCCGTCACCGCTCACCCGTCACCGCTCACCCGTCTCATCTTATCCCGTCACCGCTCACCTGTCACCGCTCACCCGTCACCGCTCACCCGTCACCGCTCACCCGTCACCGCTCACCCGTCACCAGTCACCCGTCACCGCTCACCCGTCACCAGTCACCCGTCACCGCTCACCGAGTAAGTCAGTGATTTGGTTCTGATTGGTCTCTCTCTCTCTCTCTCTCTCTCTCTCTGTGTGTGTGTGTGTGTGCAGTGAGCATGTTCCTCAACACTTTGACCCCCAAGTTCTACGTGGCGCTGACCGGCACCTCATCCCTCATCTCAGGACTCATTCTGGTGAGTTTAGTCCCGGCAGACTCTCGTTCCCACGGTCTGATCAGGAATGCTGTATGAGGTTATTGATGAGGAAGAGCGTGTGTGTGTGTGTGTGTGTGTGTGTGTGTGTGTGTGTGTGTGTGTGTGTGTGTGTGTGTGTGTGTGTGTGTGTGTGTGTGTGTGTGTGTGTGTGTGTGTGTGTGTCGCAGATCTTCGAGTGGTGGTATTTCCGGAAGTACGGCACGTCGTTCATCGAGCAGGTTTCGGTCAGTCATCTGCGCCCCCTGCTGGGCGGAGGAGTGGACAACACCAACACCAGCAGCAGCAGCAACAGCAGCGGAGACACAGAGTCCAGCCGGCAGAGTGTGTCAGGTCAGACACACACACACACACACACACACACACACTCCAGCCGGCAGAGTGTGTCAGGTCAGACACACACACACACACACACACACACACACTCCAGCCGGCAGAGTGTGTCAGGTCAGACACACACACACACACACACACACACTTCTTTAGTGACATTTTTAATCTTGTGTCTAAACACACAACACTAGCGCTGCCGGCGGCCCCCATAACCCAAAACAAGCTCGCTGATGTGTGTGTGTGAGTGTGTGTGTGTGTGTGTGTGTGTGAGTGTGTGTCTAATAGAGCATCAGCTCGCCGTCACAGGCTGGAGGACCCTTCATCTGCTGGTTCATTGGGTTTCGGGATCAGATCAGATCAGAGGGGTGTGTGTGTGTGTGTGTGTGTGTGTGTGTGTGTGTGTGTGTGTGTGTGTGTGTGTGTGTGTGTGTGTGTGTGTGTGTGTGTGTGTGTGTGTGTGTGTGTGTGTGTGTGTGTGTGTGTGTGTGTGTGTGTGTGTGTGTGTGTGTGTGTGTGTGTGAGTGAGTGAGTGAGTGAGTGAGTGAGTGAGTGAGTGAGTGAGTGAGTGAGTGAGTGAGTGAGTGAGTGAGTGAGTGAGTGAGTGTGTAGACCCATATAAGGAGTCTGGCCCTTTATGACATCACACAGGGCCGTACTGAAGGAGTGTATTCAGCACAGCAATGCTCCGTCACTCGGCCAGCTCCTGTTCGTAAACTCTGTCAATGTTCATCATGAGAATCAACTCTAACTGTAAATGAGGCAGAATGCAGGAAATCGCAGTAGACCCCCCCATTAATGATGTTTCTGTGTGTGTGTGTGTGTGTGGGTGTAGAGTGTAAGGTATGGAGGAATCCTCTCAATCTGTTCAGAGGAGCTGAATATAACCGGTGAGTGAC
>NC_090187.1:465000-475000 GCF_024679245.1 Pseudorasbora parva | reverse complement strand
CATGCACACGCACACACAGGCACACGCACACACATGCATACTCACACACACGCATGCTCTCACAAGCACGCACACTCACGCATGCACACGCACATGCATGCACACTCATGCGCACGCATGCTCTCACAAGCACGCACACTCATGCGCACGCATGCTCTCACAAGCACGCACACTCACGCATGCACACGCATGCACACTCGCACGCACGCACACACATGCACACTCACACACGCACGAGCACGCACGCACGGACGCACTCTCACACACACACACATTCTCTGTCCTAACCATGAGCTGGTTCTGTGTGTCTGCAGTTAATGAAGGAGTTTCCTCTGCTCAGTATGTTTAATATTCATGAGAACCTGCTGGAGTCTCTGCTGGAGCTGCAGAACTACGCCGACGTGCAGGCCGTGCTCGCCAAATACGACGGTACGCAACACACACTCTTCATTTGACCTTCAGCGTAAGGCCATAAACCCCAGCAGGAAGTCTTAAATTAAATCAGTGTGTGATCCATTTATTAAAACTGTAATTCATTGAATAATGTCACAGGAATGGTCAGATTTGTCTGAATAAATCAAAAGCATGTCCGACTCTTAAAGGGCCAGCTCACCATTAATGAGAATCCTGCGATTATTTCCTCCCTAGTGTCGCTCAAACCCGTCAGTCTTTCCTTCCTCATATAAAGCCATGGAGTGTCTTCAGAACATCGGGATAATCCGCTCCATCCGTACGGATCCGTTCCTCTTTATGAGCGTCTGAAGCTGCTTAGCCTGTCAATGGAGGACAGAAATCTGTCGATTTCATCTCAAATATCTTCATCTGTGTTCAGAAGATCAACGAGAGTCACATTTAATCATTAAAGCAGAACTCCGGTGAGAAATGACCCTAGGGGTAATTAACGGATGGTTACCGAGTAGATCGTTCTCTGGGATGCGATTTTATGAAAATCAAATGTAAAGATTTTTATCTCAGATTTTAATCACAGATTAGCTTGTATTGGGGCAAAGGGTAAGTGAAATTAAACCGCTAGTTAATACCGCTAACTGCTCAAAATAGCCTCACACTAACACGGCAGCATGATGAGGGTCCCTACACGCAAACCGCAGCACTGAGCACCACGGAGCACAGCGATCGCGGCTCGACTCTATCGGATGTCATGAACTCATCGTCAAATATTTGCTCTTGGTTTAATCATAAATCACTGACAGGATTCCTCTAGGGAAATGTAGTTTTTGTCTCCTAAAAGAAAGAGTTGATTCAGTAATTCAGTCTCACTCCTGTTACAGTGTAAACATGTAATTTGCATAATGCCCAACCCCTGGTCATGATTGGCTGAGCAGCATCTCTTAGCCCCGCCCTCACTCATCTTCAGTCGGTCTTAAATCTACATCATGACCCTGCGGAAAACTTGTTTTGATGTGTGTGTGTGTGTGTGTGTGTGTGTGTGTGTGTGTGTGTGTGTGTGTGTGTGTGTGTGTGTGTGTGTGTGTGTGTGTGTGTGAGAGAGAGAGAGTCTCTTGTGGATAATGATGTTCACGTCCTGCTACTCTTCACAGACATCAGTTTGCCAAAGTCTGCCACCATCTGCTACACAGCGGCGCTCCTCAAGGCCCGGGCCGTGTCCGACAAGTGAGTCTCACACGCTTCATACATGACACACACGCTTCATACATGACACATGCTTCATACATGGCACACACGCTTCATACTTGACACACTCTCTTCATACATGACACGCGCTTCATACATGACACACATGACACGCTTCATACATGACATACTTCATACATGACACACGCGCTTCATACATGACACACATAACACGCTTCATACATGACATACTTCATACATGACACACGCGCTTCATACATGACACACATGACACGCTTCATACATGACATACTTCATACATGACACACACGCTTCATACATGACATACTTCATACATGACACACGCGCTTCATACATGACACACATGACACGCTTCATACATGACATACTTCATACATGACACACGCGCTTCATACATGACACACATGACACGCTTCATACATGACATACTTCATACATGACACACGCTTCATACATGACACACATGACACGCTTCATACATGACACGCGCTTCATACATGACAAACGCTTCATACATGACTCACATGACACGCTTCATACATGACATACTTCATACATGGCACACATGACACGCTTCATACATGACACGCTTCATACATGACACGCTTCATACATTTATGAAATTTTAGATGTCTGGACTAGAAACAAGACAAAAATACTAAGTAAGACAAGCTTTTTTGTAGTGTATTAGTTAATATAAATCCAGCCGTTTATGGTTTGTTCATGTTAGTTCACAGTGCATTAAATAATGTTAACAAGATTTTAATAATGCTTTAGTAAATGATAAAATGAACATTAACAACGATAATTAAATGCTTTATAAGTGCGCTTCATAATTAGCTAATGTTAACTAATGACCATTATTCTAAAGTGTTACTCAAAGCACGATAATACATTAAAACAACACGACACACACTCCGGTTTGCAGTATAAAGCAGCCTTACGGAGTGTGTTTGTAGAGGTCAGTATGCGTACAGCAGGACGAGCTGTGTTTAAAGGGACAGAACGGAGGAAACCCTCGGATCTCCTCTGACCAATGAACACACACAGGTCAGAGGTCAGGGCTGTTTTGTGACCCTGATGCGGTTTGTGCAGGTTTTCCCCAGAAGCGGCGTCACGGAGAGGTTTGAGCACAGCGGAGATGAATGCAGTCGAAGCCATACACAGAGCGGTGGAGTTCAACCCACACGTACCGAAAGTGAGCTCCGTGTGTGTGTGTGTGTGTGTGTGTGTGTGTGTGTGTGTGTGTGTGTGTGTGTGTGTGTGTGTGTGTGAGAGAGAGAGAGAGAGAGATGGGTAGGTTTAGGGGCAGTGTAAGGGGATAGAAAATATGGTTTGCACAGTGTAAAAACCATTACGCCTATGGGATGTCCCCACATTTCTCAAAAACAAATGTTTGTGTGTGTGTGTGTGTATCTGTGTGTGTGATCTGCAGTACCTCTTAGAGATGAAGAGCCTGATCCTGCCTCCGGAGCACATCCTGAAGCGCGGTGACAGCGAGGCCATCGCGTACACATTCTTCCACCTGCAGCACTGGAAGCGGGTGGAGGGCGCGCTCAACCTGCTGCACTGCACCTGGGAAGGAAGTGAGTGACCCTGACTCTAACTGACCTAACCCTGAACCTCACTGACCTGATCCTAACCCTAACCGACCTGTCCCTAACTGACCTAACCCTGTCCCCCACTGATCCTAACCCTGACTCTAACTGACCTAACCCTGACCCTAACCGACCTAACCCTGACCCTAACTGACCTAACCCTCACTGACCTAACCCTGACCCTGACCCTAACTGACCTAACCCTCACTGACCTAACCCTGACCCTAACCCTGACCCTAACTGACCTAACCCTCACTGACCTAACCCTGACCCTAACTGACCTAACCCTCACTGACCTAACCCTGAACCTCACTGACCTGATCCTAACCCTAACCGACCTGTCCCTAACTGACCTAACCCTGTCCCCCACTGATCCTAACCCTAACCGACCTGTCCCTAACTGACCTAACCCTGTCCCCCACTGATCCTAACCCTGACCCTAACCGACCTAACCCTGACCCTAACTGACCTAACCCTAACCCTGCCCCTTCCTGACCTAACCCTCACTGACCTAACCCTGACCCTAACCCTGACCCTAACTGACCTCAACTTGACCCTAACCGACCTGACTCTAACTAACCTAACCCTGACCCTGCCTGACCTAACCCTAACTGACCTGACCCTGACCCTAACTCTGACCTTAAATGACCTGACCCTAACTCAACCTGCTGCACTGCACTTGGGAGGGAAGTGAGTAACCCTAACCCTAACTGAACTGTCCCGAGCCGTCCTGAACCGCATCGAGCCGCCCCGAACCGCACGGAACAGTATCGAGCCGCCCCGAACCCCGAACCGCACGGAACCGTATCGAGCCACTCTGAACCGCACGTAGTCGCCCTGAACCACCCCCGGAACCGCACGTAGTCGCCCTGAACCGCACGTAGTCGCCCTGAACCGCACGTAGTCGCCCTGAACCGCACGTAGTCGCCCTGAACCGCACGTAGTCGCCCTGAACCGCACGTAGTCGCCCTGAACCGCACGTAGTCGCCCTGAACCGCACGTAGTCGCCCTGAACCGCACGTAGTCGCCCTGAACCGCACGTAGTCGCCCTGAACCGCACGTAGTCGCCCTGAACCGCACGTAGTCGCCCTGAACCGCACGTAGTCGCCCTGAACCGCACGTAGTCGCCCTGAACCGCACGTAGTCGCCCTGAACCGCACGTAGTCGCCCTGAACCGCACGTAGTCGCCCTGAACCCACGTAGTCGCCCTGAACCGCACGTAGTCGTCCTGAACCGCACGTAGTCGTCCTGAACCGCACGTAGTCGTCCTGAACCCCACGTAGTCGCCCTGAACCGCACGTAGTCGCCCTGAACCGCACGTAGTCGCCCTGAACCGCACGTAGTCCCCTGAACCGCACGTGGTCGCCCTGAACCGCACGTGGTCGCCCTGAACCGCACGTGGTCGCCCTGAACCGCACGTGGTCGCCCTGAACCGCACGTGGTCGCCCTGAACCGCACGTGGTCGCCCTGAACCGCACGTGGTCGCCCTGAACCGCACGTGGTCGCCCTGAACCGCACGTGGTCGCCCTGAACCGCACGTGGTCGCCCTGAACCGCACGTGGTCGCCCTGAACCGCACGTGGTCGCCCTGAACCGCACGTGGTCGCCCTGAACCGCACGTGGTCGCCCTGAACCGCACGTGGTCGCCCTGAACCGCACGTGGTCGCCCTGAACCGCACGTGGTCGCCCTGAACCGCACGTGGTCGCCCTGAACCGCACGTGGTCGCCCTGAACCGCACGTGGTCGCCCTGAACCGCACGTGGTCGCCCTGAACCGCACGTGGTCGCCCTGAACCGCACGTGGTCGCCCTGAACCGCACGTGGTCGCCCTGAACCGCACGTGGTCGCCCTGAACCGCACGTGGTCGCCCTGAACCGCACGTGGTCGCCCTGAACCGCACGTGGTCGCCCTGAACCGCACGTGGTCGCCCTGAACCGCAGCGGGTCGCCCTGAACCGCAGCGAGCCGTCCTGAACCGCAGCGAGCCGTCCTGAACCGCAGCGAGCCGTCCTGAACCGCAGCGAGCCGTCCTGAACCGCAGCGAGCCGTCCTGAACCGCAGCGAGCCGTCCTGAACCGCAGCGAGCCGTCCTGAACCGCAGCGAGCCGTCCTGAACCGCAGCGAGCCGTCCTGAACCGCAGCGAGCCGTCCTGAACCGCAGCGAGCCGTCCTGAACCGCAGCGAGCCGTCCTGAACCGCAGCGAGCCGTCCTGAACCGCAGCGAGCCGTCCTGAACCGCAGCGAGCCGTCCTTAACCGCTCCGAGCTGCTCCGTCCTGAACCGCAGCGAGCCGTCCTGCCGTCCTGAACCGCAGCGAGCCGTCCTGAACCGCAGCGAGCCGTCCTGCCGTCCTGAACCGCAGCGAGCCGTCCTGAACCGCAGCGAGCCGTCCTGAACCGTATCGAGCCGTCCTGAACCGCAGCGAGCCGTCCTGAACCGTATCGAGCCGTCCTGAACCGCAGCGAGCCGCCCTGAACCGCAGCGAGCCGTCCTGAACCGCAGCGAGCCGTCCTGAACCGTATCGAGCCGTCCTGAACCGCAGCGAGCCGTCCTGAACCGTATCAAGCCGTCCTGAACCGCACAGGACCTGCCGGTTAACTCAACACCGTGACCAAACACACGGCTCCTGTGAGCCACACCGGGGCATGAAACACACACGCAGCTCTTTATATGTTTCCTCTCTGAGGCTGAAGTGAAGTGTTGAGTGCTGTTGATGGACTGATGCTTCAGCTTTCAGGATGATCCCGTATCCTCTGGAGAAAGGACACCTGTTCTACCCCTATCCGGTCTGCACCGAGACGGCCGACAGAGAGCTGCTACCCAGTAAGAGATTCTCCTGCATGTCTCCTGTAGACCCGTCCCGCCCGTCTAGTCTCAGTCCGGTGCCAAACTACCCTAGAGAGTGTGTCATATTCAGGACACCGGTCCTGGTTTCTGTTTAGTCAAGTTTTAGTTTGGGAATTGTATTCTCAGAATTGATGATTACTGCACCGGATTGTTATTGATTTGGTATATTTCATAGAGCGCATTTAGGCCACGCCCACACTGGGGGGGGGGGGGGGGGGCAATCCAACGCTCTCCGTTGACTTTATATTGCGTGAGGCTGCCTCAGTGTCATTTCACACTGCAAAACACACTCTTCTTACTCAGTGTTTCTGTCGTGTTTCTAGTCCAAACATCTAAACATTCTTAAACCAAGAAACATTTACTAGACAAGCAAAAGTAATTGTCTTGTTCTGGGAAAAAATTAATTAAAATAAACGAAATAATCTTAATTCAAACAGAAAACAAGATTATTTCGCTTATTTTAAGCATAAACTCCCAAAACAAGACAATAATGTTTACTTGTCTAGTAAATGTTTCTTAATGTAAGAATTTTTTGATATTTTGACTAAAACAAGTAAGAAATGCATTTTTTGCAGTGCAGACTTATTACAAAAGACAGGACAATGTCTTAACGATTTTATGTGACGAGGTGTCAGCAAACAAGCTAAAGAACAGTTTTATAAGCTGACCCCAAAAACGAGCGTTTAAGGAGACAAAAGTGGACGCTTCAGCAGAAGAATGGGTCAGTTTTAGGATCCGGCCCCTCAGTGTGTCTACGTGAGCAGTAAACATGTTGTCACCAAATGTCAGCGTTATATATTATATTTCCTGTCTCTGATTACTTTCTCCTCCAGTGTGTGTAGTTCTCAGTGTAATATAACATGTCCCGCTCTGACTCTAGTCCCTGTGTCCTTAAACGTTCGTTTTTGGCTCAACAGCTTATAAACACTTCTAGTTTTTTGGCTCTGGGTTCTTTATCTTGTTTTCTGCACACCTTGTCTCAGCTTTTAGACATTGTTCGTTTTTTTGTTATAAGTCAGAAATGACAAGAAGGCGTTTCCAGCAATAGAAAGTCAATGGAGACGGTTGGTTCAGTTCACAATCAGACAGGACGTGCTGTTGAGCGCTGAATGTGCATCGTGATTATTGACCGATGATGCAGTGGTAGTTAACCCTGTGTGTGTGTGTGTGTGTGTGTGTGTGTGTGTGTGTGTGTGTGTGTGTGTGTGTGTGTGTGTGTGTGTGTGTGTAAGCAGTGTTCCACGAGGTGTCAGTGTACCCGAAGAAAGAGCTGCCGTTCTTCATCCTGTTTACGGCCGGTCTGTGCTCCTTCACAGCGATGCTGGCTCTGCTCACGCATCAGTTCCCGGAGCTCATGGGAGTGTTTGCTAAAGCCGTGAGTATATCTCACCCTTAAAGCGTCACTGTGTGACTTTTTTAGTTTATTCTTAGCTAAAAACACTTAGTTCTTTCAAAACTATATGTGCTCATTAATGTATATTTACTTCTTTCACGTAATAAAGTATTCTGGTAAGTTTATAATCTGCCGTTGATAACACATACGGGTGAGGGGTTCGAACGCCGGCCGCCATGTTGCCCCTCCATCTTGAAAGTACGGTAGCCACAGAGGGACATACCCGTAAACTCAAGCTTCGCCTTTCGTGTTTAACACTCGATGGCACTCATGGACGAGGCCGAACTGGAAGCATGTTAATCTTGGACTAAATCAGCCACCGTAGGAGTTAAAGCGAAATCAGAACTGAGAGGAACAGAAGCTAATATTCTCTGGATGGTCATAAAGCTTTACACCGCTAGATTGGGAATATCACACAGGGGAGCTTTAACACACACTTCACCCGGAGCTCATCATTCTATCATCATATCCTTTAAAGGGATAGTTCACCTAAAACTGAGACCCCCTAGGGCATCAACATGTCGGTGTGTTCGTTTCTTCAGTAGAACACAAATGAAGATTTTTAACTCAACCGTTGATTTTTGCGGGAGAAAATTAGCTTTGAGCTAAATCCGGTACAAAACATGCAATGGAAACATTTATGTCAAAAATTGTACATAACTATATGAATAAAGTTACAGTCTTGTTCAAAATAATAGCAGTACAATGTGACTAACCAGAATAATCAAGGTTTTTAGTATATTTTTTATTGCTACGTGGCAAACAAGTTACCAGTAGGTTCAGTAGATTCTCAGACAACAAATGAGACCCAGCATTCATGATATGCACGCTCTTAAGGCTGTGCAATTGGGCAATTAGTTGAAAGGGGTGTGTTAAAAAAAATAGCAGTGTCTACCTTTGACTGTACAAACTCAAAACTATTTTGTACAAACATTTTTTTTTAGCAATCCTGTGAATCACTAAACTAATATTTAGTTGTATGAGCACAGTTTTTTTTAAAACTGCTTGACATCTGTGTGGCATGGAGTCAACCAACTTGTGGCACCTCTCAGCTGTTATTCCACTCCATGATTCTTTAACAACATTCCACAATTCATTCACATTTCTTGGTTTTGCTTCAGAAACAGCATTTTTGATATCACCCCACAAGTTCTCAATTGGATTAAGGTCTGGAGATTGGGCTGGCCACTCCATAACATTCATTTTGTTGGTTTGGAACCAAGACTTTGCCCGTTTACTAGTGTGTTTTGGGTCATTGTCTTGTTGAAACAACCGTTTCAAGGGCATGTCCTCTTCAGCATAGGGCAACATGACTCGCGTCTAAACGATCAAATGTACTCAAACATCTATGTCAAAATGACCGGCTTGGAGAGTCTCTGAAACACAGTTTGTGTCTAAAATGGACGTAGTTATTATGGATAGTCGGGAGAAAGTGTAGTGCATCTGCCTATTATCAGTCGCCTAGATCTGCACATCTGTCTTAAAGAGGCAGCGGTGTAAATAAACATGATGACGAATTACTGCGAATTAAACAACCAAATGCAAAGATAAAATCACTCACAGCTCTTGAATGAATAACCAGCTTTAATAAGCATTATTTTGGCTATTTATGATAAACTATGCAGTGTTATTTTACGTTTGATTAGCCTACTAGAATTCTTCCTGAAATTAAAGCACTGTGCAGGCCTATATAATGTGTATCTTTGTTAATTGTGTGTGTGTGTGTATATATATATATATATATATATATATCTGCAACTGTCTTCTTCTTCGATAGTAAGCTACTGTCTGTATACTGCCACCTGCTTGACTGGAGGTCTAGCAACCCAAGTGCAAAAGCCACTTCACACAGCATAGACCGTTAAAAGCTTCAGACACAGATGTAGTTGCGTGTTCTGAGTTAACACAATCAGAGCGTAAAAAACGGGATATTTTACGGGAAAATACTAAAAAGGGAAGACAGCGGGAAAAGAGCTAAAATACGTGAGAAACCCGGGAAAAACGGGAGGGTTGACAGCTATGATGCAAACTGATCCATGATCCCTGGTATGCGATAAATAGGCCCGACACCATAGTAGGAGAAACATGCCCATATCATGATGCTTGCACCTCCATGCTTCACTGTCTTCACTGTGTACTGTGGCTTGAATTCAGAGTTTGGGGGTCGTCTCACAAACTGCCTGTGGCCCGTGGACCCAAAAAGAACAATTTTACTCTCATCAGTCCACAAAATGTTCCTCCATTTCTCTTTAGGCCAGTTGATGTGTTCTTTGGCAAATTGTAACCTCTTCTGCACATGCCTTTTTTTTAACAGAGGGACTTTGCGGGGGATTCTTGAAAATAGATTAGCTTCACACAGACGTCTTCTAACTGTCACAGTACTTACAGGTAACTCCAGACTGTCTTTGATCATCCTGGAGGTGATCATTGGCTGAGCCTTTGCCATTCTGGTTATTCTTCTATCCATTTTGATGGTTGTCTTCCGTTTTCTTCCACGTCTCTCTGGTTTTGCTCTCCATTTTAAGGCATT
>NC_090187.1:415000-460000 GCF_024679245.1 Pseudorasbora parva | reverse complement strand
AAATTAAGTATACATGATATTAGGTAATGATCTGAGATGTCATCGCTCTGCTGCAGAATTTTAACAGTATCAACATTTATTCCATGTGACATTATTAGATCTAAAGTATGATTAAGGCGATGAGTGGGTCCCGATACGTGTTGTCTAACTCCAATAGAGTTTAGAATGTCTCTAAATGCCAATCCCAATGCGTCTTTTTCATTGTCTACGTGGATATTAAAATCCCCAACAATTAGTACTTTATCTACAGCTAATACTAACTCCGATACAAAACCAGCAAATTCTCTGATAAAGTCTGTATTGTGCCCTGGTGGCCTGTAGACAGTAGCCAACACAAATGTCAGACGGGATTTATCATTTACACTACACAGCGTTACATAAAGTAGTTAATTGAGGAAGCAATAGAATATTCAGCAGCCAAGATTTATTTTGTTCATCAGTATTATATCTGTTCTTTATTTGTTGAACAGCAATTATATTTTTATCCTTAAATGTGTTAGTTTTTTTGTATTTAGTAATTCAGGGAACAGACTCAGTCTCTATGTGATCATATCTAGGTGAAAGAGTCTCTATGTGCTGGGATTTAGCTGACTCTGGTGGCGTGAGACAGCTAGCAGACGGTTGGTTTAGCCGTTTGGTTTATCTGCCTCCTGACCAGAGCCCGTATTTATCAAACATCTTAGAATTACTCACAGGAACACTGCTAAGAATTTACTTAAGAGTAAAAAAATTCTTGGCTCAAAGCTGCGCTTAAAAGTTAGTTATCAAGCGTCCAAATCATACTTTAAGTGAAGTGTAGGACTAAATCTGAAGTGTCAGTCTTGCTGTGCCACAAACAGGATTTTGGATGATGTCATAGGCATGAACCAATCACTGAAGAGATGTCCTTATTTAAGAATATTCTCAGATAAATTCACATTGAATGGTGAAATTCTTAAGAGGAGTTTACTTTCGACAATAAAGAGTTTTCAAGAGAATACATTATAATATACACATTTGAAATGAAAGATAAACATGCTTTCATCCATGTCTTAATTACAAATTTTTAAACTGGTGTGCTGTTAATATATAGCCTAGATTTTTTTATATATAATCAGCCACCATGGATTCCAAAAGAAAACTGGCAGGAGGAGGAAGCGATCGCTACTGCTTGCTGAATTAGACGAACAGCGTTTTTTAATTTATTTATTATAAAACCCAACATTAACCAGCGCTGAAAAAGATGATGCCTGCTCTGTCCGAACCGTTTGATTAACTGCCTGTCGTCAAACATTTCAAACACATCCTCCCTCTCCTGAAAGAGTCGTCTTTGTGTTCTCAGTGCCATCCCAAGCCCCTACTGGACACTCCTGACCACTGAGAGACCTCTCGAGCTCTTAAATAACTGGGAGAGGAAGAGGGATTCTTAGCTTTAAGAAATTTGATAACTTGCTTTTATACTTAAGTTTGAAAGTAGGAGTAAATGTCATGAATAATCAGCACTTAAGACTAAAATAACACTTTGAGAAGCTTGATAAATACGGGCCCTGGGCTCCAGTGAGTCAAGTTTTAGCTCTAAGACTATGTGCCAAATTACTAGAGATAAGAGCAGCACCAGCCCAGGAGGGATGCATACCATCTCTTTTCAACAGGTCAGGTCTGCCCCAAAAGCTTTTCCAATTGTCTATGAACCCTTTGTTCTTTTGAGGACACAACTTAGACAATCAGCCATTGAGTGATGATAATCTGCTAACTATCTCATCAATCCTTTTAACAGGGAGGGGGCCAGAGCAAATAACGTTAACTGACATCGTACTTGCGAGTTTACCCACCTCTTTAATGTTAAAGGTGTCATGAACTGGCTTCTTATAATTTTCTCTAATTCTGAAATCATGTCCGTCAGCCCAATATTATCGCAATATTTGGTTCTTCATTGATTTGGACCGTCAACCGTTGGTTGCTATTGTAGTATGTGGAGAAAAATCCTGGAATGTTTTCCTCAAAAACCTTAATTTATTTTCGACTGAAGTTGAATACATGGGGAAAAGATCTACAGTATATTAATGTGGTCATTTTTCCTCCGCCTGCTCGTAACTTTGACAGAGTGTGTGTTTGAGGTATCGGTCAGCAGTAAACGGTTCTCTCTGATCTGACTCTTCTCTCACCAAGACCGATGTCTTCGCCTGTTTCTCAAAATGCAATGAAAAGAGGATTTTGTGTGTGTGAGGTCCTTGTGTAAGAGGTCTGGGGTGTTTGTGATGTTCTCGGTACATGATGTGGAGAAATGGAGAAGATCAGAGAGAGTGAAGGTGCTGGAAAGTGACTCGGATTCAGTTCCAGTGATTCCTGCGCCATTACAGGTGAGATCATGAAATCAGAAGGAAGACTCATTCTTCTGATTGGTTTAATGTTTCCTAAATAGATGGTCAACTTAGAGAATGTTTATCCGTGTGATACAAGGTCTTCTCAATATTTCTAACTCTTTATTTCTAGGGCACATCCACTTTGGGCATTAAGAAACATCAAGAAAGCACAACTTGATCCTTGTGAACTGGCAAATAAAGATGTGTCTCAAATATACTCAATATTACAACCTTAACCTGTGTCTCGTGCACTGCCAGTAAACCTCTGTTATCTGAAAGCTTATTAGGAGAAGGACTAAAGAAAAAAAGCATCCCGATATACCGCTAATTTTTCTTGTTTCTTCCGCTCTTCTGTCTATGGCAGCCCATTGAACCAGTTGCGGGAAAGTTATGAAATTTGGCATACTCATAGAGGATGGTCTGATCTATCACCAAAGGCAATTTGGAGTCTCTAACTCAATCCCTCTAGCGCCACCAACTGTCCGAATTTGCACTTTGTTCTCATAACCTTTGAACCGGAAGGGCTAGAAACAAAATACATTTTTCCTCCAATTCCCGATCAAGATGATTCCATTACATTGGATACATAATTTTCCATCATGAAAATTTTCCCTCCAATTTGAATTTTCCGACACATACTCTTTTGAACTCCTCCTAGGCCGTTGCGCCACCTACAGGTCCAGAGATTAAAAAAAAAATTATCCTGAGATATTTTTTACTTTCAACTTCTGAAAGGTTTGCCACAAAATCATAAGTGATCTCGTTAAGATTCGGGGTAGCATGCCGAGTCAAATTATATCTATTTTTGTCTTCTGGATTTGTCTTTTGGACATGAATTTCCAAAGTGGTTCTCTGGCTAACACCAGATCAAGCTCAATTTAAGTTTGAACACTGGTCTGGGTCTGCTCTGTATTTTCTACTGCACAAGAGGCGTGATCAATGGGCATTATTCAAATGACTGTGCAATTAGATAGTCCTTTAACCAATCAGACCACAAGAGGCGTGATCAACGGGCAACAACCCATCATTTCTCTATCTGTGATCGTGTTAAACCCACCAATAGCGTGCCAGGTGGATAAGCCAGTCTGTGATTGGTTCCCTGAAGTGTAACAGAAGCAGTAGAAATGAATGTACAGGTTTCCAGACTGAGTTGCCGGGCGAAATCAAATCAGGCTGGATTTACAGTACCCAGTCTAGAATTTCCATTAATTTTGTAGTAAAATGCTGTATTTTATGAATGCATTAGAGTATTGTTCCAAAACTCTTTATGGGTCATCGGATGCCCTGAAGGAGCTGAGAAGCCATATACTTACATGGTTATAACTTTGATTGTGGTTGACTTCTCATGCGAGTCATCTCCTTAGGTTGCAGAATCCTTACCGAGCCCAACAATACCAAATAATGCCTTATGGTTTGTGTAACATTGTGATTTAGTTTTTAAACAACATTATCTTTGAAACCGTTTGAAAGTCCGATTGAGACGAAACCATTGCAGGAAACTCTGAATCATAGTGGGTTGACTAGATGCCAATGACCAAATGTCAACATTTTGATAGCAAGGGGCAAAAACACGCAATGTTGCGATTGGGTAATTTTTATGTTCTCTTAAATACAAATGTCTATAACTCTAGAACTTAAAAAAAAATGATATTTTCACGAAATTTGACACTTATGTATGAGGGCACTCTGAATATTGTGTCACTTGGTGGCGCTATAATTGCGCAAAACATTAAATTACAATATGTAATTTAATTACATTAATGTTGCCAAAGTTCAATTGTTCAATTCAAAATTCAAATCAGATCATCTTCAGACTGACAAAAATTTACGGATTTTGTGTCGATAGATGAAACCGTCATCGTGCCAAAATGACTGAGGTGATATCTCTGCAATGCTTTGATATAGTGACCTCATCGATTCAGTCACAGTGCCACCTATTGGTAAGACGTGATAAACCATTAAATCTTTACTAGTGACTGTATTTATGTTTTTTTCAGGCATTTAACTGCTCATTGCTGCAGTTGGTCTGATGCTCCCAGCCATGATGGCAAGACTTATTGTACCTTCTTTATGCTAATGGCTGCTTGCATTAATGCTTGCTCTATTGCTGAACTCATGTTGCAGATTCTGCAGGGTGTCTATAAGCGTATGACGGCAAGCGCATGTCCGTCCAGTTTGCAGAAAATGGCCTCTATGAATAATTTAATTCAGCTTTTACGATGTTAATGTATGATGATCTACATGTACAAGTCCAAGACATTTGAGGATAATCCATTTCAGTTTAAAAAGAAATTAGTAGACATGCGAGACAGATTTCATATTTGCCAGGCATAAATAACAGGAAAACGTTAAGAAATGTGTGTGTTCAGCAGTGAAACGAACCGGCTCTGTCGAATCAGTGCTCTTTATGGACCTTTATGACTAAAGAGTTCTTCATCCCCATATGTATATCACATTAACTTTTATTAATATAGCACTTCATATAATACAATAATAGCCTCAAAGCATCTTTACAGTAAAGTCTGTGTGTGAGGAATCATTGGTGAACTTCAAGTAGGACAGTAGATTAAGAACAGCTTTAGTGTGTCTTTATGAGCAGCGAGAAACCAAACCTCCATCCCATAAGTCTGAGTTTCAGGAATCCTGATCGCATCTTTGGTCCGTATCGTAAGGTCTCCAACCGAAGAGCAGCTGATAAACCGCAGAGAAGCCCAATGCAAGCCACTTCTGCTGGTTAAACCGCAGAGAAGCCCAATGGAAACCACTTCTGCTGGTTAAACCGCAGAGAAGCCCAATGGAAACCACTGCTGCTGGTTAAACCGCAGAGAAGCCCAATGGAAACCACTTCTCCTGCTCCAGAACTCGCTCTCCCAGAACCACGTTTGTAGCCGCGACGAAAGCCTTCCTGCTCTTCACCGTAACCTCCAACACACAGCCGTGGAGCTTCAGCACATTACTGTACTCAATCTGCAGGACAACAGCAGGTCTGAGAGGAGCGGACAAACACACACACACACACACACACACACACACACACACACACACACACACACACACACACACACACACACACACAAGGCTATCTCTCACCAGTTCATTGAATGTGGGATTGTCGTTGCTGCGGACCACTTTCGTCTTCCTCTTGGTCTTGTCTTGTGGATCAGGTCTCAGTCGCGTGACCACATAAGCATCCGGACACGAGCCGTTAGACAACCTCTGACACACACACACACACACACACACACACACACACACACACACACACACACACACACACTCAACGTGATGAACAAACGCTCTTTAAGTAACGTTAACACAACGTTCATTCAGAGTTATCTGGTCTGTAATAATTCTCAAAACCTTAGCACAATAATATAAATTATAATTTAAGAAGTGAAGGATCATGGGACGCTGAAGACTGGAGTAATGATGATGATGATCTCAGGAATAAATCACACTTTACTATATATTCACACAGAACAGATGATCTACACTGGAGGAATATTTCACTGCTTTACTGGAGTTATGAGCAGAATAATGAGCAGAAGAGACTCTCACAAACATTTGTTAATTCTTTCAAACAATTGGCATGTGTGTGTGTGTACTTGTTCATATTACATTGTGTGTATCAAATGTCCCCACAATGTAATATAAACCTGAGATCAGCAGCCAGTGGTCCCCACAATGTAAATGGATTCATAAACATACTAAAATATGTTTTTTTGAAAATGTAAAATTGCATAATGTTTCCTGTGATGTGTGTGTGTGTGTGTAGTTTTAAACTTGTCCAGTGCTGTTCAGAGTGTGTATGGGATTATGTAAGCTAAACAAAATGACATTCAAAAACTGTGCTTTTCCTAACATGGCAAAATGACTTTAGATCAAGAACAATAATGGGTTGAAAACATGACTCACAATATTTTTCAGATGCTTAATCATGACGGAGAGTTTAAAGTCTTTATAGGACAGGAAGAGCTGAATCTGCGGCCGGAGATGAGCGTCCGGTTCTGAAACACAAGAGGATCGTCATGAGCCGAAACTGAAGGATAATCGCAGGGCTTTCAGAAGAAATAACTCACTGGAAATTATGATCTCTGAAACTTCTAAATATGCCTGGTTTGGGAATAAAGTATGTGAATGAAGTGCAGTCACAGTATCAGAACCAATATTATATCTCCAGAGCGGGTTATATATGAGCGTCTTCAGCAGGGATGTTAATGTATAAAGACATTACCACTGGGAAACATTCATGCTATACATCTGTGGAAATATGTGTTTGAGTGTGTGTGTGGATCACCTGATGTGGCAGCAGCGTCTGGTCCGTCCAGGAATAGACTGCAGACATACTCGTTCTGTCAGAGACACAATGAGACATTAGTGATGGTTCTGTGGACACTGGGAAAGGTTCTGGTGATGGTTTCCTATGGACACTGGGAAGGGTTTGGCTCTTACTCCTCGGCACGGCCCCTGGAACAGCTCCTGCAGGTACTTGTTCAACAGGCTCATCTTCCGGCGCGGTGTGAAGGACATGTTGAACCAGCGGGGGAACCTGCGAGCAGGGAAAGAGGTTCAGTCCGGCTCTCGTCGACGGTGGGATAACGGCTGCATGAGCGGAGGCTTACTTCGGGAGAGTGGATGCGATGAAGTGTTTCTGGAGCAGCTTATGCAGCATCTCAAACTGAGCAAAGCTCTTCTGACTGATGATGAACCCGTCCTCCATGGTCATCTTCAGCTCGTACGTCTGACAGACCAGAAGCAGTGCGGTCAGTTCATCTGAAGCTCTGACCAGAACCTCTAACACTTCACCAAACACATCTGACCAAAACCACCAACACTTCACTAAACACACCTGACCGGAACCACCAACACTTCACCAAACACACCTGACCAGAACTACTAACACTTCACTAAACACACCGGAACCACTAACACTTCACCAAACACACCTGACCAAAACCACCAACACTTCACTAAACACACCTGACCGGAACCACCAACACTTCACCAAACACACCTGACCAGAACCACTAACACTTCACCAAACACACCTGACCAGAACCACCAAAACTTCACCAAACACAGCTGACCAGAACCACTAACACTTCACCAAACACACCTGACCAGAACCACTAACACTTCACCAAACACACCTGACCGGAACCACCAACACTTCACCAAACACATCAGACCAGAACCACTAACACTTCACCAAACACACCTGACTGGAACCACCAACACTTCACCAAACACACCAGACCAATACCACTAACACTTCACCAAACACAGCTGACCAGAACCACCAACACTTCACCAAACACACCTGACTGGAACCACTAACACTTCACCAAACACACCTGACCGGAACCACCAACACTTCACCAAATACACCTGACCGGAACCACCAACACTTCACCAAACACACCTGACCAGAACCACTAACACTTCACCAAACACATCAGACCAGAACCACTAACACTTCACCAAACACACCTGACTGGAACCACCAACACTTCACCAAACACACCAGACCGGAACCACCAACACGTCACCAAACACCCCAGACCAGAACCACTAACACCACCAAACACACCTGACCGGAACCACCAACACTTTACCAAACACACCTGACCAGAACCACTAACACTTCACCAAACACACCAGACCAGAACCACCAACACTTCACCAAACACACCTGAGCAGAACCACTAACACTTCACCAAACACACCTGACCAGAACCACGAACACCACCAAACACACCTGACCAGAACCACTAACACTTCCCCAAACACACCAGACCAGAACCACTAACACTTCACCAAACACACCAGACCAGAACCACTAACACGTCACCAAACACACCTGACCAGAACCACCAACACTTCACCAAACATCTGACCAGAACCACTAACACTTCACCAAACACACCAGACCAGAACCACTAACACTTCACCAAACACACCAGACCAGAACCACTAACACCACCAAACACACCTGACCGGAACCACCAACACTTCACCAAACACACCAGACCAGAACCACTAACACTTCACCAAACACACCTGACTGGAACCACCAACACTTCACCAAACACACCTGACTGAAACCACCAACACTTCACCAAACACACCTGACCAGAACCACTAACACCACCAAACACACCTGACCGGAACCACCAACACTTTACCAAACACAGCTGACCAGAACCACTAACACTTCACCAAACACACCTGACCAGAACCACTAACACCACCAAACACACCTGACCGGAACCACCAACACTTCACCAAACACACCTGACCAGAACCACTAACACCACCAAACACACCTGACCGGAACCACCAACACTTTACCAAACACAGCTGACCAGAACCACTAACACTTCACCAAACACACCTGACCAGAACCACTAACACCACCAAACACACCTGACCGGAACCACCAACACTTCACCAAACACACCTGACCAGAGCCACTAACACTTCACCAAACACACCTGACCGGAACCACCAACACTTCACCAAACACACCTGACCAGAACCACTAACACTTCACCAAACACACCTGACCAGAACCACTAACACTTCACCAAACACACCTGACCAGAACCACTCACCAAACACATCAGACCGGAACCACCAACACTTCACCAAACACACCTGACCAGAACCACTAACACCACCAAACACACCTGACTGGAACCACTAACACCACCAAACACACCTGACCAGAACCACAAACACAGGAGATCACAACATTGGAGATCTGTAACATTTGACAAACTAACCATGTTTCTCTTTTTAACGTGTATGTTAATCAGTTATCATGTGAAACACCTGCTGGAGGACCTAAAGAAGCCAGTGTGTGTGGAAACAATATTTAATAGTACAGTTATTGGCCAAATCACACTGCCATTCAAAAGTGTTTGGAATAAATCACACTTTACTATATATTCACATAGAGAACCGCCGCTTTACACTGAGGAATATTTCACTGCTTTACTGGATTTTTGTAATTTTAATAAAATAAACACTTCGGTTAAACCTTGGTGAGCAGAAGAGACTCTTCAAAAAAACATTATAAATCTTACTGATCAAACACTTTTGAAGATTTGTCATTATAAGCAAAGAATGCACAAGTATAATGTAAGGACTCCTTCCTGAACTTCTTCAGTCCCACTGTAGCTTCAAGCTCTTCCTGAGGGAAACGCACCACATCTTTGCCGTTGACGCTGTAGTTCTGGATCACGGCCTCCTGAATGTTGGAGCTGGAGGAGCTGTGGCTCTCCGAGAGCGGCTCTGCGCGTCTGGCCGAGGAAAACTGCACCATATTGTGGATGAGGAAGTTCAATTTGACGGGGAAACTCTCCATGCTCTCCTTAATTTTTCTGAAACAGAAATGAAACATCTAGTAGTGCACAAAGAGCAGAAGCTCCGTATATGAGGAATGATTTCTGAAACTCCAATCATCCGTCGGATGTGTTGACCTGGTGAAATATGAAGTGGCTTCCAGCACGGAGTCATGCGGACGCAGGTTATTGTGGACATACTGCAGGTCCTGGACGTCCTTCATCTCAGGCAATCCGGCCGTCAGCATCTACACACACACACACACACACACACACACACACACACATTGACAGGAAACAGGACGTGGGTGCGAGCTCTTAACACATTATACTCCATCCCGTCTATTGCGGTCTCTAAACTCTGGCCAGTTGATCATACCTAGAATATCTAAATCAACTGCAGGCGGTCGATCATTTTCCTAATTAGCTCCTAAACTCTGGAATAGTCTTCCTAGCATTGTTCGGGAGGCAGACCCACTCTGTCAGTTTAAATCTAGACTAAAAACACATCTCTTTACTATGGCATACACACAGAACATAGTCAATTGATTTGAACAATAGAAATTGATAGATTGTTAGGCTGCATTAACTAGGTCAGCCGGAACCGGGAACACTTCCCATAACACCTGATGGACTCGTTACATCATCAGAAGAACGGCATCTACGCTAATGTTAGTCTCTCTGTTTATCCCAAGGTTTACTGCAGTCGGCCGGACCCAGGCCGTGTCCGGATCGGATGTGAATATGATCAGTGCATCCTGGAGTGTCAATTAGTGTGCGTTCACACTTGTCATGTTTGGTTCGATTGAACCAAACCCTGGTGCGGTTGCTCATTTAGTGCGGTTCATTTGAACATGTGAACGCTGCCATCTGAACCCTGGTGCGTAGCATACAAGCGGAAAAAGATGGGTCTCGGTCCGCTTCGAAACAAACTCTGGTGCGGTTTGGTTGATACATGAAAACAACACGGACCAAAGACATGTAAACGAACCAAAAACATGACGTAATGTCACAAGATGCGAAGCTACAATCAGCTGATTTGACGACAAATGCGTTTGAATGTGTATTCAAAATGTGTGGAGGGCAAACATGGAGCAACGAGGAGGTAAAGTGCCTCATCCATATTTGGTCTGATGAGCATGTTTCGAAAATGCTAGAAAAATATAGCATATGGTTCTTCTCTTTAAAGGACCTGTTTTGCCCATCCAGACCATAGAACTGCCGTCTCTTTAGTAGCAGATTTTCGTTTCTGCAAAGGATAAAATTCTGGTGCTATTTTGAATGTTTTGAACATTTTATGAGCTCTTCGAGTTCTCAGCTGGTAAAAATAAAACCATGATCCACAAAATGATCGTGTTTAATCCAGCACACTCCGTAAGGAAGCTCCGTCACGCAATATTCGTCATAAAAGCCGACCAATCAGGTTGTGAGCCTATCCCTATGCCTCTGGTTCGGTATCTTTAGTTTCGCTGTTAAAAATGCCAGTGTGAATGGTAAGCAGACCAGGACTATGTTTTGTTGTTGTTTTTTTGGTCTGGACCAATTGAACCAAACTATAAGTGTGAACTTAGGGTCTCCTCTGAATTTGCCTCACTGGCACGTCATCCTCAATAAACTCATCTCCAGCGCGACGACTCCGATCTTTCAAATATTCATATTCTTGTGTAATCAACGCGTCATCCTCAATAAACCCGTCTCTTGCATAATACCCAGAAATTTTGAATATTCCGCTCTAATATGATTTCTGAGCTGTACGGTGTCCAGAATAATAATCATCACTGTGTGTTAATAGGCCAGAGCAGAACTGAGTCTGGTTTCTCTAAGGTTTATTTTTCTCCATCATGCCCTGATGGAGTTTTGGTTCCTTTGGTCGCCTTTGGCTTGGCTTGCTCAGTTGGGGACACTAAAATTTCGATGCAAGTTATTCAACTAAATATCAGAACAAAATTAATTACTAAATTAACTGTATCAACTTTATCACTGATCTGCCAACATTGTCTCTCTATGATAAATTAAAATAAGCTGATAACATCACTGTTTACTCCAGAACGACTGTACAGCCAAATCTAATTTTGTTGCAATATTGTCCTGTTTAACACTGAAGCTGCTTTGAGACTCTCTGCATTGTAAAAGCGCTATATAAATAAAGGTGACTAAATCACAGCTTCGGTTTTTCCTGTATAAATAAAGCTGACTTGCAGTGCCGACGTCTCACCGGTTGCAGGAGTCCAAGCAGCAGGGCTGAGTGTCTGCGGAGGATGTTGTAAGCGTCGCAGCAGAGCTCCACGAAGCGGTGGAAGCGCTGTGGGTTCTGGCCCGTGATGAAGCGCTGCATCTCGGGTGTGAAGATGAAGGGCGTGCGGTCTCTGCGATCACAAACGCTTCATTTAGAACCACTTCCTTTGGGTAACTCAGAGACTAAAGCCCATTTAGAACCTCTTCCTTTGGGTTACTCAGAGACTAAAGCCCATTTAGAACCACTTCCTTTGGGTTACTCAGAGACTAAAGCCCATTTAAAACCACTTCCTTTGGGTTACTCAGAGACTAAAGCCCATTTAGAACCACTTCCTTTGGGTTACTCAGAGACTAAAGCCCATTTAAAACCACTTCCTTTGGGTTACTCAGAGACTAAAGCCCATTTAGAACCACTTCCTTTGGGTAACTCAGAGACTAAAGCCCATTTAAAACCACTTCCTTTGGGTTACTCAGAGACTAAAGCCCATTTAAAACCACTTCCTTTGGGTAACTCAGAGACTAAAGCCCATTTAGAACCTCTTCCTTTGGGTAACTCAGAGACTAAAGCCCATTTAGAACCTCTTCCTTTGGGTTACTCAGAGACTAAAGCCCATTTAGAACCTCTTCCTTTGGGTTACTCAGAGACTAAAGCCCATTTAGAACCTCTTCCTTTGGGTAACTCATAGACTAAAGCCCATTTAGAACCACTTCCTTTGGGTAACTCAGAGACTAAAGCCCATTTAGAACCTCTTCCTTTGGGTTACTCAGAGACTAAAGCCCATTTAAAACCACTTCCTTTGGGTAACTCAGAGACTAAAGCCCATTTAAAACCACTTCCTTTGGGTTACTCAGAGACTAAAGCCCATTTAAAACCACTTCCTTTGGGTAACTCAGAGACTAAAGCCCATTTAGAACCTCTTCCTTTGGGTAACTCAGAGACTAAAGCCCATTTAGAACCACTTCCTTTGGGTAACTCAGAGACTAAAGCCCATTTAGAACCTCTTCCTTTGGGTTACTCAGAGACTAAAGCCCATTTAGAACCACTTCCTTTGGGTTAATCATAGACTAAAGCCTATTTAGAACCACTTCCTTTGGGTTACTCAGAGGCTAAAGCCCATTTAGAACCTCTTCCTTTGGGTAACTCAGAGACTAAAGCCCATTTAGAACCACTTCCTTTGGGTTACTCAGAGACTAAAGCCCATTTAAAACCACTTCCTTTGGGTAACTCAGAGACTAAAGCCCATTTAGAACCACTTCCTTTGGGTAACTCAGAGACTAAAGCCCATTTAGAACCTCTTCCTTTGGGTTACTCAGAGACTAAAGCCCATTTAAAACCACTTCCTTTGGGTTACTCAGAGACTAAAGCCCATTTAGAACCTCTTCCTTTGGGTTACTCAGAGACTAAAGCCCATTTAGAACCTCTTCCTTTGGGTAACTCAGAGACTAAAGCCCATTTAGAACCACTTCCTTTGGGTTACTCAGAGACTAAAGCCCATTTAGAACCACTTCCTTTGGGTTACTCAGAGACTAAAGCCCATTTAAAACCACTTCCTTTGGGTTACTCAGAGACTAAAGCCCATTTAGAACCACTTCCTTTGGGTTACTCAGAGACTAAAGCCCATTTAAAACCACTTCCTTTGGGTTACTCAGAGACTAAAGCCCATTTAGAACCACTTCCTTTGGGTAACTCAGAGACTAAAGCCCATTTAGAACCTCTTCCTTTGGGTTACTCAGAGACTAAAGCCCATTTAGAACCTCTTCCTTTGGGTTACTCAGAGACTAAAGCCCATTTAAAACCACTTCCTTTGGGTAACTCAGAGACTAAAGCCCATTTAGAACCTCTTCCTTTGGGTTACTCAGAGACTAAAGCCCATTTAGAACCACTTCCATTGGGTTACTCAGAGACTAAAGCCCATTTAAAACCTCTTCCTTTGGGTTACTCAGAGACTAAAGCCCATTTAGAACCTCTTCCTTTGGATTACTCAGAGACTAAAGCCCATTTAAAACCTCTTCCTTTGGGTTACTCAGAGACTAAAGCCCATTTAGAACCTCTTCCTTTGGGTTACTCAGAGACTAAAGCCCATTTAGAACCACTTCCTTTGGGTAACTCAGAGACTAAAGCCCATTTAGAACCTCTTCCTTTGGGTTACTCAGAGACTAAAGCCCATTTAAAACCACTTCCTTTGGGTAACTCAGAGACTAAAGCCCATTTAGAACCTCTTCCTTTGGGTTACTCAGAGACTAAAGCCCATTTAGAACCTCTTCCTTTGGGTTACTCAGAGACTAAAGCCCATTTAGAACCACTTCCTTTGGGTTACTCAGAGACTAAAGCCCATTTAAAACCTCTTCCTTTGGGTTACTCAGAGACTAAAGCCCATTTAGAACCTCTTCCTTTGGGTTACTCAGAGACTAAAGCCCATTTAGAACCACTTCCTTTGGGTTACTCAGAGACTAAAGCCCATTTAAAACCTCTTCCTTTGGGTTACTGAGAGACTAAAGCCCATTTAGAACCTCTTCCTTTGGATTACTCAGAGACTAAAGCCCATTTAAAACCTCTTCCTTTGGGTTACTCAGAGACTAAAGCCCATTTAGAACCTCTTCCTTTGGGTTACTCAGAGACTAAAGCCCATTTAGAACCTCTTCCTTTGGGTTACTCAGAGACTAAAGCCCATTTAGAACCTCTTCCTTTGGGTTACTCAGAGACTAAAGCCCATTTAGAACCACTTCCTTTGGGTTACTCATAGACTAAAGCCCATTTAGAACCACTTCCTTTGGGTAACTCAGAGACTAAAGCCCATTTAGAACCTCTTCCTTTGGGTTACTCAGAGACTAAAGCCCATTTAGAACCTCTTCCTTTGGGTTACTCAGAGACTAAAGCCCATTTAGAACCTCTTCCTTTGGGTTACTCAGAGACTAAAGCCCATTTAGAACCACTTCCTTTGGGTTACTCATAGACTAAAGCCCATTTAGAACCACTTCCTTTGGGTAACTCAGAGACTAAAGCCCACTTCACTCGCCTCCTGATGCTGCCGAACTTCTGCGCGTTGCCCATGATCTTGCCGAAGTCGATGTGGAACATGTGCCCGCTGTGCTGGATCATGATGTTGTCGTTGTGGCGATCGCAGATGCCCAGGACAAACGTGGCCACACACCAGCCGGCACATGAGTGGAGGAAGTTCATGACGGCCTGAAGAAGGACAGACGGCTGAGGAAATCAGTCTCTGTGTGTGTGTGTGCGTGTGTGTGATGGGTAGTTTTAGGGGCAGTGTAGGGGGATAGAATTTACAGTTTGCACTGTATAAAAAAACATTACATCTATGGAGAGTCCCCACAAAGATAGTGAACCAGACGTGTGTGTGTGTGTGTGTGTGTGTGTGTGTGTGTGTGTGTGTGTGTGTGTGTGTGTGTGTGTGTGTGTGTGTGTATATGTGCACTGCAAAAATGCTTTTTGTATTTAGTATTTTTTCTTGTTTCCAGTCCAAATATCTAAATATTCTTAAATCAAGATGCATTTAAAAAACAATTGAAATTCAATGATTTTTTTGCTTAAAACAGGTAAAATTATCTGCCAATGGGGTGAGAAAAATTAAATCTTATTTTCTAACAAACAAGATTATTTTTCTCACCCCATTGGCAGATTATTTTGCCTGTTTTAAGAAAAACTCACTTAATTTAGATTTTATTTAAATAAAAAAAAAACAAGGGAAAATATCTTCTGTCATTTGACTTATGTTTAAACAGGATCTCTAGACTGCAGAAGTGAGCAGGTTATGGTAGGTTTTTGGCAGGTTATGGGCAGGTTTGGCAGGTTATGGTAGGGTTTGGCAGGTAATGATGCATCACCTTCTCGTAGTCGTCTTTAGTCTTGTTCCTCATATGAAACCATTTCTCCAGCGTGTCTTCTCTGAGCGCTCCAGACAGACCCCACTCCTGATGGATCTGAGCCAGAGTCACTGCGTCACACACCACCTCCACCAGACCTGAACACAAGCAGCGCATCAGTCCAGCTCACACACTCTTGCACGCTCGCACACACACGCACACTCTAACAGACTCGTACACACACTCAAACACACTCTCGCACACTCAAACAAACTCACACTCACACACACTCAAACAGACTTGCACACACTCTCGCACACTCCAACAAACTCACACCCTGACTTGCACACTCAAACAAACTCACACACTCTCGTAGACTCAAACGAACTTGCACACTCTCACACACTCAAACTCACACACATTCACACACTGGCACACTCACACTCTCGCACACTCAAACAAATTCACACACTCAAATAGACTCGCACACTCTTGCACACTCAAACACTCTCGCACAAACAAACTCACACACTGACTTGCACATTCAAACAAACTCACACACTGACTTGCACATTCAACCAAACTCACACACTGACTTGCACACTCAAACAGACTTGCACAGACTCGCACACTAAAACAGACTCGCACACTTAAACAGACTCGCACTTAGACTCGCACACTCAAACAAAGTCACACACTCTCACACACTCAAACAGACTTGGATACTTGCACACTCTCACACACTCAAACAGACTCGCATTACAGCGACTCAGACCGACCTTGATCTCTCCTGGCTGAAACGCATCTGTAGGTGATTATGCGCATGTCCAGCCCCTCCTGCCTCCACAATCGGTCCAGAAGACGCACGATCTGCAGCACCAGCATGTCCTGCCGCAGGTTATCTCCAGTCTGACACAAACAACACAAGCAATCCACTCAGTAAGGACTTCCTGAAATCCCTAATGGCTGAGCGAGCCGAGAGCGAGCGAGCCGAGAGCGAGGGAGAGCGAGCCGGGGTTTGTCAGCGAGAGGACTGACTGCAATCCCTAATTGCCGAGAGAGAGAGAGCCGAAAGAGAGGACTGACTGCAATCCCTAATGGCTGAGAAAGAGAGAGAGAGCCGAGAGAGAGGACTGCCTCCAATCCTTAATGGCCGAGAGAGAGAACTGACTGCAATCCCTAATGGCCGAGAGAGAGGACTGACTGCAATCCCTAATGGCCGAGAGAGAGGACTGACTGCAATCCCTAATGGCCTAGAGAGAGGACTGACTGCAATCCCTAATGGCCTAGAGAGAGGACTGACTGCAATCCCTAATGGCCGAGAGAGAGAGAGCTGAGTGAGAGGACTGACTGCAATCCCTAATGGCTGAGAGAGAGAGAGCTGAGAGAGAGGACTGATTGCAATCCCTAATGGCCGAGAGAGAGAGAGCTGAGTGAGAGGACTGACTGCAATCCCTAATGGCCGAGAGAGAGAGAGCTGAGTGAGAGGACTGACTGCAATCCCTAATGGCCGAGAGAGAGAGAGCTGAGAGAGAGGACTGACTGCAATCCCTAATGGCCGAAAGAGAGGACTGACTGCAATCCCTAATGGCTGAGAGAGAGAGAGAGAGAGAGCCGAGAGAGAGGACTGACTGCAATCCCTAATGGCCGAGAGAGAGAACTGACTGCAATCCCTAATGGCCGAGAGAGAGGACTGACTGCAATCCCTAATGGCAGAGAGAGAGGACTGACTGCAATCCCTAATGGCCGAGAGAGAGGACTGACTGCAATCCCTAATGGCCGAGAGAGAGGACTGACTGCAATCCCTAATGGCCGAGAGTGAGGACTGACTGCAATCCCTAATGGCCGAGAGAGAGGACTGACTGCAATCCCTAATGGCCGAGAGAGAGAGAGCTGAGTGAGAGGACTGACTGCAATCCCTAATGGCCGAGAGAGAGGACTGACTGCAATCCCTAATGGCCGAGAGAGAGGACTGACTGCAATCCCTAATGGCCGAGAGAGAGGACTGACTGCAATCCCTAATGGCCGAGAGAGAGGACTGACTGCAATCCCTAATGGCCGAGAGAGAGGACTGACTGCAATCCCTAATGGCCGAGAGAGAGGACTGACTGCAATCCCTAATGGCCGAGAGTGAGGACTGACTGCAATCCCTAATGGCCGAGAGAGAGGACTGACTGCAATCCCTAATGGCCGAGAGAGAGAGAGAGAGCTGAGTGAGAGGACTGACTGCAATCCCTAATGGCCGAGAGAGAGGACTGACTGCAATCCCTACTAGCCTAGAGAGAGGACTGACTGCAATCCCTAATGGCCGAGAGAGAGGACTGACTGCAATCCCTAATGGCTGAGAGAGAGGACTGCCTGCAATCCCTAATGGCCGAGAGAGAGGACTGACTGCAATCCCTAATAGACGAGAGAGAGAGCGGCGAGAGAGAGGACTGACTGCAATCCCTAATGGCTGAGAGAGAGAGAGAGCCGAGAGAGAGGACTGACTGCAATCCCTAACGGCTGAGAGAGAGGACTGACTGCAATCCCTAATGGCCGAGAGAGAGAGAGAGCCGAGGGAGAGGACTGACTGCAATCCCTAATGGCCGAGAGAGAGAGAGAGCCGAGAGAGAGGACTGACTGCAATCCCTAATAGACAAGAGAGAGGACTGACTGCAATCCCTAATGGCCGAGAGAGAGGACTGACTGCAATCCCTAATGGCCGAGAGAGAGAGAGAGCCGAGAGGGAGGACTGACTGCAATCCCTAATGGCCGAGAGAGAGAGAGAGCCGAGAGAGAGGACTGACTGCAATCCCCAATGGCCGAGAGAGAGCCGAGGGAGAGGACTGACTGCAGTCCCTAATGGCCGAGAGAGAGAGAGAGCCGAGAGAGAGGACTGACTGCAATCCCTAATAGACGAGAGAGAGGACTGACTGCAATCCCTAATGGCCGAGAGAGAGAGAGAGCCAAGAGAGAGGACTGACTGCAATCCCTAATGGCCGAGAGAGAGAGAGAGAGAGAGAGAGAGAGAGAGAGAGAGAGAGAGAGCCGAGAGAGAGGACTGACTGCAATCCCTAACGGCTGAGAGAGAGGACTGACTGCAATCCCTAATGGCTGAGAGAGAGGACTGACTGCAATCCCTAATGGCCGAGAGAGAGGACTGACTGCAATCCCTAATGGCCGAGAGTGAGGACTGACTGCAATCCCTAATGGCCGAGAGAGAGGACTGACTGCAATCCCTAATGGCTGAGAGAGAGGACTCACTGCAATCCCTAATGGCTGAGAGAGAGGACTGACTGCAATCCCTAATGGCCGAGAGAGAGGACTGACTGCAATCCCTAATAGACGAGAGAGAGGACTGACTGCAATCCCTAATGGCTGAGAGTGAGGACTGACTGCAATCCCTAATGGCCGAGAGTGAGGACTGACTGCAATCCCTAATGGCCGAGAGAGAGGACTGACTGCAATCCCTAATGGCCGAGAGAGAGGACTGACTGCAATCCCTAATGGCCGAGAGTGAGGACTGACTGCAATCCCTAATGGCCGAGAGAGAGGACTGACTGCAATCCCTAATGGCTGAGAGAGAGGACTGACTGCAATCCCTAATGGCTGAGAGAGAGGACTGACTGCAATCCCTAATGGCCGAGAGAGAGGACTGACTGCAATCCCTAATAGACGAGAGAGAGGACTGACTGCAATCCCTAATGGCTGAGAGTGAGGACTGACTGCAATCCCTAATGGCCGAGAGTGAGGACTGACTGCAATCCCTAATGGCCGAGAGAGAGAGAGCTGAGTGAGAGGACTGACTGCAATCCCTAATGGCCGAGAGTGAGGACTGACTGCAATCCCTAATGGCCGAGAGAGAGAGAGCTGAGTGAGAGGACTGACTGCAATCCCTAATGGCCGAGAGAGAGGACTGACTGCAATCCCTAATGGCCGAGAGAGAGGACTGACTGCAATCCCTAATGGCCGAGAGAGAGGACTGACTGCAATCCCTAATAGACGAGAGAGAGGACTGACTGCAATCCCTAATGGCTGAGAGTGAGGACTGACTGCAATCCCTAATGGCTGAGAGAGAGGACTGACTGCAATCCCTAATGGCTGAGAGTGAGGACTGACTGCAATCCCTAATGGCTGAGAGTAAGGACTGACTGCAATCCCTAATGGCCGAGAGTGAGGACTGACTGCATTCCCTAATGGCCGAGAGAGAGGACTGACTGCAATCCCTAATGGCCGAGAGAGAGAGAGAGCTGAGTGAGAGGACTGACTGCAATCCCTAATGGCCGAGAGAGAGGACTGACTGCAATCCCTACTAGCCTAGAGAGAGGACTGACTGCAATCCCTAATGGCCGAGAGAGAGGACTGACTGCAATCCCTAATGGCTGAGAGAGAGGACTGCCTGCAATCCCTAATGGCCGAGAGAGAGGACTGACTGCAATCCCTAATAGACGAGAGAGAGAGCGGCGAGAGAGAGGACTGACTGCAATCCCTAATGGCTGAGAGAGAGAGAGAGCCGAGAGAGAGGACTGACTGCAATCCCTAACGGCTGAGAGAGAGGACTGACTGCAATCCCTAATGGCCGAGAGAGAGAGAGAGCCGAGGGAGAGGACTGACTGCAATCCCTAATGGCCGAGAGAGAGAGAGAGCCGAGAGAGAGGACTGACTGCAATCCCTAATAGACAAGAGAGAGGACTGACTGCAATCCCTAATGGCCGAGAGAGAGGACTGACTGCAATCCCTAATGGCCGAGAGAGAGAGAGAGCCGAGAGGGAGGACTGACTGCAATCCCTAATGGCCGAGAGAGAGAGAGAGCCGAGAGAGAGGACTGACTGCAATCCCCAATGGCCGAGAGAGAGCCGAGGGAGAGGACTGACTGCAGTCCCTAATGGCCGAGAGAGAGAGAGAGCCGAGAGAGAGGACTGACTGCAATCCCTAATAGACGAGAGAGAGGACTGACTGCAATCCCTAATGGCCGAGAGAGAGAGAGAGCCAAGAGAGAGGACTGACTGCAATCCCTAATGGCCGAGAGAGAGAGAGAGAGAGAGAGAGAGAGAGAGAGCCGAGAGAGAGGACTGACTGCAATCCCTAACGGCTGAGAGAGAGGACTGACTGCAATCCCTAATGGCTGAGAGAGAGGACTGACTGCAATCCCTAATGGCCGAGAGAGAGGACTGACTGCAATCCCTAATGGCCGAGAGTGAGGACTGACTGCAATCCCTAATGGCCGAGAGAGAGGACTGACTGCAATCCCTAATGGCTGAGAGAGAGGACTGACTGCAATCCCTAATGGCTGAGAGAGAGGACTGACTGCAATCCCTAATGGCCGAGAGAGAGGACTGACTGCAATCCCTAATAGACGAGAGAGAGGACTGACTGCAATCCCTAATGGCTGAGAGTGAGGACTGACTGCAATCCCTAATGGCCGAGAGTGAGGACTGACTGCAATCCCTAATGGCCGAGAGAGAGGACTGACTGCAATCCCTAATGGCCGAGAGAGAGGACTGACTGCAATCCCTAATGGCCGAGAGTGAGGACTGACTGCAATCCCTAATGGCCGAGAGAGAGGACTGACTGCAATCCCTAATGGCTGAGAGAGAGGACTGACTGCAATCCCTAATGGCTGAGAGAGAGGACTGACTGCAATCCCTAATGGCTGAGAGAGAGGACTGACTGCAATCCCTAATGGCCGAGAGAGAGGACTGACTGCAATCCCTAATAGACGAGAGAGCGGACTGACTGCAATCCCTAATGGCTGAGAGTGAGGACTGACTGCAATCCCTAATGGCCGAGAGAGAGAGAGCTGAGTGAGAGGACTGACTGCAATCCCTAATGGCAGAGAGAGAGGACTGACTGCAATCCCTAATGGCCGAGAGAGAGGACTGACTGCAATCCCTAATGGCCGAGAGAGAGGACTGACTGCAATCCCTAATAGACGAGAGAGAGGACTGACTGCAATCCCTAATGGCTGAGAGTGAGGACTGACTGCAATCCCTAATGGCTGAGAGAGAGGACTGACTGCAATCCCTAATGGCTGAGAGTGAGGACTGACTGCAATCCCTAATGGCTGAGAGTAAGGACTGACTGCAATCGCTAATGGCAGAGAGAGAGGACTGACTGCAATCCCTAATGGCTGAGAGAGAGGACTGACTGCAATCCCTAATGGCAGAGAGAGAGGACTGACTGCAATCCCTAATGGCTGAGAGAGAGGACTGACTGCAATCCCTAATGGCTGAGAGAGAGGACTGCCTGCAATCCCTAATGGCCGAGAGTGAGGACTGACTGCAATCCCTAATGGCCGAGAGAGAGGACTGACTGCAATCCCTAATGGCAGAGAGAGCTCCATACCTTACAGATGACGCTGTAGTTCTTCCCCAGTGGGTCAGTGGTGATGAAGGACACTTCCACAGGGGCTGCGTTTGAATTATAAACCTTAAAAGCCTGAGAGACACAGTTTCTTAAGATTCTCATACACACAAAAACTAACTCCAAGTGCCCTTTCACATACGCAGTGCAATGAGACTCCAGGCCCGCCTAAAGCGTGTTCTGCTAGTGTCAGTATTACATCCAACCCAGAATGCCCATTTGACCCAACTTAATTTAAGCCATTAGTCAACTAAGCACTTTTATTCATTTTAATTACATAAATATACTGTATATATTGGAGAGAATACTAAACCATAATGAGCATTTACGTAAAATTAAAATATTAGCCTATTCAGCACTGTCACAGAAACAAGACAAAATTACGAAGTAAGAAGAGCATTTTTTTGCAGTGCTTTCTTCCAGTGATTATCCTCCAGGATTATCGACTGATTACAGTCAGAACACGTGCACAGGGTTTTATATTGACCTCTCAATTCTTACTCCCTCTTACGAAACAAAAATATATTACAGTATATTGGAAAATATCATATACATTAGGCAATATATTCACATATATGGGATTTAATATTTATATTCTCCAATATATTGAAATGTATGAAAGCGGCAATCATTTGTATATTTTGCAATATATTACAGGAATATATAATATATTGTACAATACCATCAATATAATATTTACAATATATTATATTTACAAGTAATATATTGGTAAATATATTTTCCTTTCGTAAGGCATCTGTCTATTCCTAATCACTAATGCGTTTGCTGTCCTTACCTTCACATTGACACCTTTGACCTCGACCGCCGGGTCTAATGGAAGCCTGCAGGTCAGCCCATCGGTAAAGAACCTGGCAATCTTCCATCGCTCCCTGAGAAACACGTCCTGTACAAACACAACATGGATGTGTATAAGGGGGTCAAAGAGTTAGTTCCCTTTAAATGAACATTACTCACTCAAGCCATCCGAGGTGTGTATGACTTTCCTCTTTCTGATGAACACAATTTGGGTTATTAATTAATGAGCTTTAAAATGGCGGGGGCTCACAAGTGTGAGTACGGAAGACGATCTGGCGGAAGCTAGATATTTCACTTTAAGTTTTTAATATTGATATTATTGTTAAAAAGCTCCGTACTGTGTGGTGTATGTTTATGATGGGTGGATACACTTTTGGAGCTTCAAAATCAATGGACCCATCACTGATATTATAAAGCTTGGAAGCCTCAGGATATTTATTAGTATAACTCAGATTGTGTTCATCAGAAAGAAGAAAGTCATACACACCTAGGATGGCATGAGTGATGGGGTAGTTTTGACTTTTAAGCTGGTGTGTGTTCCTGCGCTCCTCAGACCTTTCTCTTGTTTCTGTCAGCGGTGCGGATACTCTGAGCCATGTGTGTGAGCAGATCCATCAGCTGGCTCTCCATCTGCAGCTCCAGCCTCAGCGCGCGTCCACAGCAGTGCTTCAGCGCAGAGAGGACCTTCGACAGCCGGCTCTTATAGAGCCAGTCATCCAGAGCGTCCACCAGCAGCCTGCACACACACACACACACGTTAGGTGTGCTATCTTTCTGGGGACTCACCATAGACGTAATGGTTTTTATGCTGTACATATATTCTATCCCCATACACTGCCCCTGCCCCTAAACCTACCAATCACAGGAAACTTTCTGCATTTTTACATTTTCAAAATAACCCATTTTGTATGATTTATAAGCTTTTGTACTCATGGGGACCTCAATTTAGGTCCCCACAGTGACAGTCCCCACCAGGCTAGAAAAACATGTACACACACACAGGGACGTGCAACACACACACTCTGATTATTACACACACTCTGATTATTACACACACTGGGACGTGCAGTAACACACACACACACACACACACACACACACACACACACACACACACACACACACACACACACACACACACACAGTCTGATTTTTAAAGAATTTATTAGCAAAATATGGTGGAAAATAAGTATTTGGTCAATAACAACAGTTCATCTCAATACTTTGTTATATACCCTTTGTTGGCAATGACAGAGGTCGCCACAAGGTTTTTACACACTGTTGCTGGTAGTTTGGCCCATTCCTCAATGCAATCTCCTCTAGAGAAGTGATGTTCGGGACGGCAGTGGCTCAGTGGTTCATGTAGGTTGTCTACAAACTGGAAGGTTGGTGGTTCAAGCCCTGGTTCCACATGACCAAGTGTCGAGGTGTCCATGAGCAAATGGACTGCATTTATATAGCGCTTTTATCCAAAGACTGACATCGCCGTCAGTGTATGAATGGGTGAATGTGAGGCAATATGTAAGGCGCTTTGGACAACTCCCTCTCAAGTTTTTCTATGAGGTTGAGATCTGGAGACTGGCTAGTCCACTCCAGAACTTTAAAAAGCTTCTTACGAAGCATTCATTCTCCTCCAAACATGACAAGTTGAGTTTTTGCCAAAAAGTTATATTTCGGTTTCATCTGACCATAGGAAATTCTCACAATCCTCATCTGGATCAGCCAAATGCTCTCTAGCAAACTTCAGATGTGCTGGACATGTACTGGCTTAAACAGGGGGCCACGTCTGGCACTACAGGATTTGAGTCCCTGATGGTGTAGTGTGTTATTGATGGTAGCCTTTGTTACTTTGGTCCCAGCTCTCTGCAGGTCGTTCACTAGTCCCCCGGTGTGGTTCTGGGATTTCCGCTCTTGTGATCATTTTGACCCCACGAGGCGAGATCTTGCATGGAGCCCCAGCTCGAGGCACATTATCAGTAGTCTCGTACGTCTTCCATTTATTTAAGTATTGCTCCCACAGTTTATTTCTTCACACCAAGCTGCTTACCCATTGCAGGTCTACAGTTATATTGGACAGGTGTTTTATACTGATAACGAGTTCAAACAGGTGCCATTAATACAGGTAACGAGTGGAGGACAGAGAAGCCTCTTAAAGAAGAAGTTACAGGTCTGTGAGAGCCAGAAATCTTGCTTTTTTACTTATTTTACTTAAACCAAATACTTATTTTCCACCATAATTTGCAAATAAATCCTTTAAAAATCTGGATTTTTCCCCCCTCATTTTAGCTCTCATAGTTGAAGTGTACCTATGATGAAAATCATAGGCCTCTCATATCTTTTAAAGTGGGAGAACTTGCACAATTGGTGGCTGACTAAATATTTTTTTGCCCCACTGTATGTACACCTCTTATTGTTGATTTAGCAGAGTGCTCTCCACCTGTGTCAATTATCTGAATGAGCTTCTCCCGATACTTGTTTATAAAACATTGATTAATACTGTAAGTATTATGTGTATACTGTATTCCCATACCAGTACAGCTGCTGAGCGACACGGATGCAGCGCAGTGATCTGGACAGCAGAAGCGTGGCCAGCGGCCCGTCGGTGGCCCACTCCATCTTCAGTGCCTGAGGAGACATGGCATAATGCTCAGAACAACACCTCAGACTAATGAAGGTCAGTGTGTGTCGGCGTAATGCTGAGGTCAGAGCAGTTTCTCATGGGGATGGGAAGGGATTTCAACATTTACATCCGAACGCAGAATGTGCTTTTCTCCCAACACCACCAGTGCAAAACCTCCCACTGTTTATTATTGCACCATGCTATATATTTTTAATACACATTAGGGCTAGCTCTAGTCATTTTACTAATCAAACAAGTAGCGGGTCATATATTTTGATTCTTAAATAAGATTAGTGTTAACATATTTCTGCTCATTTACACAATTCTAATTCATACATTACTTTGAGAAATAAAAAGCAAGACAGAACCGTTCAAACTTTAGTATGTTAATTCTCTAGAATATTTGTGAGAAATAGGATATTTATTTACTACAAACCCGATTACCAAAAGGTTGGGACACTGTACAAATTGTGAATAAAAAAGAAATGCAATAATTCACAAATCTCATAAACTTATATTTTATTCACAAGAGAATATAGATAACACATCAAATGTTGAAAGTGAGACATTTTAAAATATCTTGCCAGATATTGTCTCATTTGGGATTTCATGAGAGCTACCCATTCCAAAAAAGTTGGGACAGGGAGCAATAAGAGGCTGGAAAAGTTAAATGTACTAAAGGAACAGCTGGAGGACCAATGTGCAGCTTATTAGGTCAATTAGGAACATGATTGGGTATAAAAAGAGCCTCTCAGATGTCAAGATGGGCAGAGGATCACCAATTCCCCAATGCTGCGACGAAAAATAGTGGAGCAATATCAGAAAGGAGTTTCTCAGAGAAAATTTTTACAGAGTTTGAAGTTATCATCATCTACAGAGCATAATATCATCCAGAGAATCTGGAACAATCTCTGTGTGTAAGGGTCAAGGGTCAAAACCATAGTGGATGCCCGTGATCTTCAGCCCTTAGACGGCACTGCATCACACACAGGAATGCTACTGTAATAACATCACAACATGGGCTCAGGAATACTTCCAGAAACTTTGGTGAACGCAATCCACCGTGCCATTCGCCTTCGCCGGCTAAAACTCTATAGGTCAAAAAAGAAGCCATATCTAAACATGATCCAGAAGTGCAGGCGTTTCCTCTGGGCCAAGGCTCATTTAAAGAGAACAAGGACAACCCAAGTAGTTCTCAGTGCTCAGTTCAGAAGCTACATCTCTGATGGTCAGGGGTTCATGAGTGTGTGTGGCATGGGCAGCTTACACATCTGGAAAGGCACCTTGAATGCTGAAAGGTGTATCCAAGTTCTAGAGCAACATATGCTCCATCCAGACGGCGTCTCTATCAGGGAAGACCTTGCATTTTCCAACATGACAATGCCAGAGCACACACTGCATCAATTACAACATCATGGCTGCGCAGAAGAAGGATCCGGTACTGTAGTGGCCAGCCTGCAGTCCAGATCTTTCACCATTAGAAAACATTTGGCACATCATAAAGTGGAAGATGCGATAAAGAAGACCTGAGACAGTTGAGCAACTAGAAGCCTGTATTAGACAAGAATGGGCCAACATTCCTATTCCTAAACTTGAGCAGCTCGTCTCCTCAGTCCCAGACGTTTGCAGACGGTTATAAAAAGAAGAATGTTATAAAAACACAGAACTGTCCAGATCAAAGACACCTTTCTTACACAGAGTTATACAGAACACAGCCGGCCGGCTCAAATACTCATTAAATATATAAATAGCAGATGAAATGCTAGTAGAGTATTCACATTTGCACAAACAAGCATTAGTGCAGCAATAGTGCAGGGTGTGTTACGAGGTGATACAGTAATAAAAGAGGAAGTGCTGTGTGTGCAGATCAGATCATGACCGTGTGTGTGCGAGTGTGTGTATGCGTGTGAGTGTGTCTCACCTGCACCAGCTGCGGCAGAAACTCCTCCAGCTGACTGTCACACATCTGCTGAAAACACTGCACAGCCACTGACCGCACATGCTGGTCATGAAACCTGAAACATCAACACATCACTGAGCTGACCCACTGACCCATGTGTCCCCACTTACCCGTGTGTCCCCGCTGACCCGTGTGTCCCCACTGACCCATGTGTCCCCACTGACCCATGCGTTTGACCCGCTGACCCATGTGTCCCCACTGACCCATGTGTCCCCACTGACCCATGCGTTTGACCCGCTGACCCATGTGTCCCAGCTGACCTGTGTGTCCCCGCTGACCCGTGTGTCCCCACTGACCCATGCGTTTGACCCGCTGACCCGTGTGTCCCCACTGACCCATGTGTCCCCACTGACCCATGCGTTTGACCCGCTGACCCATGTGTCCCAGCTGACCTGTGTGTCCCCGCTGACCCGTGTGTCCCCACTGACCCATGTGTCCCCACTGACCCATGCGTTTGACCCGCTGACCCATGTGTCCCCACTGACCCATGTGTCCCCACTGACCCATGCGTTTGACCCGCTGACCCATGTGTCCCAGCTGACCTGTGTGTCCCCGCTGACCCGTGTGTCCCCACTGACCCATGCGTTTGACCCGCTGACCCGTGTGTCCCCACTGACCCATGTGTCCCCACTGACCCATGCGTTTGACCCGCTGACCCATGTGTCCCAGCTGACCTGTGTGTCCCCGCTGACCCGTGTGTCCCCACTGACCCATGTGTCCCCACTGACCCATGCGTTTGACCCGCTGACCCATGTGTCCCAGCTGACCTGTGTGTCCCCGCTGACCCGTGTGTCCCCACTGACCCATGCGTTTGACCCGCTGACCCATGTGTCCCCGCTGACCCGTGTGTCCCCACTGACCCATGTGTTTGACCCGCTGGCCCATGTGTCCCCGCTCACCCGTGTTTGACCCACTGACCCCTGTGTTTGACCCGCTGACCCGTGTGTCCCGCTGACCCGTCTGTGTCCCCACTGACCCGTGTTTGACCCGCTGACCCCTGTGTTTGATCCGCTGACCACCGACCCGTGTGTCCCTTCTGACCGGTGTTTGACCCGCTGACCGCATTTGACCCGTTGACCCCTATGTTTGAACCGCTGGCCCCTATTTTTGACCCGCTGACCCGTGTCCCCGGTGACCTGTGTTTGACCCACTGATCCCTGTGTTTGACCCGCTGAACGCTGACCCGTGTGTCCTCGCTGACCCGTGTGTGTCCCCACTGACCCGCGTTTGACCCGCTGACCCCGTGTTTGACCCGCTGACCGCATTTGACCCATATGTTTGACCCACTGACCCCTATTTTTGACCCGCTGACCCGTGTCCCCGGTGACCTGTGTTTGACCCGCTGCAGCACGTACTCATGGCTCAGCAGGAACAGGGCTTCCTCACAGCTCACGCTCCCCCAGCTCTGCAGGGTTCTGTAGATCTCCGGCCCGTCCTGCGGCCTCCACTGCGGCGCGCTGCCCAACACCAGATGCAGGAGCGAGTTCCTCTCGCTGCACACCAGCCGCTTGCTCCACAGGAAGGCCTTCTCGTTCTCAGTCATGCTGCAGGAAGTGACATCAGTGTCCACATCAACCAGAGTCTGACCTGATACTGATCTTCACGCTCACACACTCACTTACTCTCACTCGCTCACGCTAACTCTCATGAGCATATCTCACGCGCTCTCGCGCTAACTCTCACTCGCTAGCTCTCACTCGCGCTGACTCTCACTCGCTAGCTCTCACTCGCGCTGACTCTCACTCGCTAGCTCTCACTCGCTAGCTCTCACTCGCTAGCTCTCACTCGCGCTGACTCTCACTCGCGCTGACTCTCACTCGCTAGCTCTCACTCACTAGCTCTCACTCACTAGCTCTCACTCGCGCTGACTCTCACTCGCTAGCTCTCACTCGCGCTGACTCTCACTCGCTAGCTCTCACTCGCGCTGACTCTCACTCGCTAGCTCTCACTCGCGCTGACTCTCACTCGCTAGCTCTCACTCGCGCTGACTCTCACTCGCTAGCTCTCACTCGCGCTGACTCTCACTCGCTAGCTCTCACTCGCGCTGACTCTCACTCGCTAGCTCTCACTCGCGCTGACTCTCACTCGCTAGCTCTCACTCGCGCTGACTCTCACTCGCTAGCTCTCACTCGCACTGACTCTCACTCGCTAGCTCACACCCATGCGCGCTCACTCTCTCACTCTCTGATCTGGTACTGACAGTGATAGGCAGTGTTTCTGAGACACTTCTGTGATTCTCTTCTGCAGTTCGTCACATGGAGTCGGTTCTGGTTCTGGTTCTGGTTCTGGTTCTGGTTGGGGCCCGGCGGTCGCGAGCTCGTATCGCCACTGCACAGAGTCTGGGAAATCTATCTGCAGACAGAAACACACATCAAGAGTTCACTTATCAACTAATGCCATAACACATACAGTTATACTTTGAAATGACTCTCTGAAAAGCTCTCAAAAGGAAGAAGTGTGACTGACTGTAACCTACACACACACACACACACACACACACAAACACACACAAATAAGATCTGACCTGTAGGATAACTTCTACACACACACACACACACGCACACACACGCGCACACGCACACACACGCGCACACACACACACACACACACACAGATCTGACCTGTAGGATAACTTCTACACACACACACACACACGCACACACAGGTAGGATGACTTCTACACACACACACTGACCTGTAGGATGACTCCTGTGGGCAGCCGATGGCCGTCGGTCAGCGCCGCAGATGGAGGAAAGCGAGGCGGAACCTGAGTGGACATGCTGAGCAGAACTGAGCCATGAGCCAGAGTCCTGCAACAGCACAGACACACTGCTCGATCCAATGCATATTAACACACATACATATGTGTGCGTGTGTGTGTGTGTGTGTGTGTGTGTGTGTGTGTGTGTGTGTGTGTGTGTGTGTGTGTAACTAGGGCCTTTGTGAGGTGTTTGATGGCATACCTGTTGCTGAAGAGAGGAAGCGTCGCCCAGCACAGGAGCTCAGGTTTGGCCTGTTTTAAACCCAGTAGATGGAAAGTCACCATTGATTCATACGGCAGCTCTCTTACTGGAACAGGAAACACCAACCTGAAACACACACACACACACACACACACACACACACACACAGAGAGAAAGAACATCAGGGTGCACCTGATAACAGAGATCACAGTAACGTATCCTGTCCTTTCATGAATAATCATACATTGCAAATTAAGAGTTTTTCAGCACATAAACACCCAGAGCACAGCATTTACTGAAAGCAGACGTTAACTAAAACTCTTTCTGCCGTTATATTAATCAAGGGCCTATTACACCTATTATAACTCTTGATGCTTCTGGCTCTACTAGAGCAGGTTTTCCCGCTTGAATGTTGATTATTCCTCATATTCTCCAGTGTTGCGGCTCCGCTCTTCCCAGTCTGTCAGTAACGCTCTGTCTCTATGAAGCCCCTCCTTCTGAAAAGCACACTGAGCTCTGATTGGTCGGCTGGAGCAGTGTGTTGTGATTGGTGTTTGGGAAATGCCCCACCCCTTACCACCATAACCGCCAGTCTCAACTCAAGCAGGCCCAGCCCCTTTATTCTGCGCATGAATGATGTGTATTCAGCGCTTCAGGACCTTTGTGCCTGATTATGGAGCCCCGCTGTGGCTCTTACAGGCGGCTGCAGTGGATCTGGTCCTGCAGAGATGAGCTGATGTTCTCGGACAGCACCGGATCGCTCAGACTCAGGCCGCAGTGTGTGAGCGCGCAGCTCACGCTGAAGTGATCGTAACTGAAACACACAGCATATCATCCATTCATGCTCTCTGTGCATTAAAGACAATCAACACACTGCAAAAAATGCTTTTCTTACTTAATATGTTTGTCTCGTTTCTATTCCAAACATCTAATAAGTGTATGTAAGATTGTGGCCGAAACTAGTACTGCAGGTGAGAACCGCCGAGCCGATGAGCAGAGCCTCTTCATACACACGACGCTCTTCCCAACTGGACTATTTGCCTTTGTTCCGGCTACCGCTGAGTTCCCACAGGACTTCAGCGCGAGACACAGCTAGCCGGCTAAAACTGGTGAATTTAAACAATGGCTAAGTGGCTAAACTTATCTCGTTGTCGTGTGAGGGACCTGTTCATGGTGGACGGACATTTTAATTGCATGTGTCTGATAAGAGGCTCTAGACACCCGTTACGTTTATGCCCCCAGAGCGCCGTTTAGCTGAGGGCGGCTCTGGGCATTAACTGGAATAACTCCGCGTGGCAAGCACCAACTCGGTTCGGGTTGACTGCCCTCACAAAGATATAACAATCAAGACCACCTTAAAAATTCCCCAGAGTTGTCCTTTAATGACCCAGTTTAAACACAGATGAATCTTCCCAGCGCTGAAGTACTCCTTTAATCACATATCTGGGCCATTTTATGATTAACTGAAATATATTTACTAGTAAACAAATAATGTCTTGTTTTGGGGGGAAATAACTCACAATTAAGAGTTTTTGCTTAAAATAATCAAAATAATCTTAATTCAAACAGAAAACAAGATTATTTTTCTTACCCCATTGGCAGATTATTTTGCTTATTTTAAGAAAAAACTTAATTTTAAGTTATTACTAAAAAGTAAAACTTTTTAGATATTTTGACTAGAAACAAGACAAAAATACTAAGTAAGAAAAGCATTATTTGCAGCGCAATACTCAAGTGTTCTGGTGACATATACACAAGAGTGTGTGTGTGTGTGTGTGTGTGTGTGTGTGTGTGTGTGTGTGTGTGTGTGTGTGTGTGTGTGTACCCGCTGGTCCAGCCGGGCTGCAGTCGGTACACACTCCTCAGATGGATCTTCAACACACTGCGGTTCTGCAGAACATCTGCCACCGGCGGATCCGGGCCGTTCTCCGGGCCGCTGAAGTCCAAATCAAAGTTTGTGAAGAAGATGTGGAGCAGCTTCAGCAGAGCTCGATGGAGCGCGAGTACAGCTGAAACACACACACACACACACACACACACACACACACACACACACACACACACACAATGCAAAACATGCTCTTCTTACTCAGTCATTCTGTGTTGTTTCCAGTCTAAATATCTAACAGTTCTTAAACATTCTCAAGATGCATTTACTAGATCAGAAAAACGACATAAGATATTTTTCTCTTGAAATCAAATCTAAATGAAGTGAGTTTTTGCTTAAAACAGGCAAAATGATCTGCCAATGGGGTGAGAAAAATAATCTGATTTCTGTTTGAAATCTTGTTTCGTCCCAATCAGAAATAAGATTATGTCATTTTACTGATCTAGTAAATGCTTCTTGATTTAAGAATATTTAGATATTTGGACTGGAAACAAGAAACAAACACTAAATAAGAAGAGCCTTTTTTGCAGCGGACGCACAGTAGAGCAAACGTGTGTGTGTGTGTGTGTGTGTGTGTCTGTCACAAGACTGCATTCAGAAGACTCACCAGCTTCACAGTCCCTCATCTCGGCTGCAGTCTAGGAAGGAGAACTTTATATTTAATAACGATCTCTGTAAGCGAGACAGCTTTAGTGAACTCATGCGTACCCCGATGCGTTTGAGCCGCCCCACGGCCTCCTCCAGATCGGCTGTAGTGATGCCACACAGCTGCTCACACACACCGCCGACGCTCTCCAGAACCGCGCTCACACACACTCCACACTGACACGGAGAGAGACATTCATTACACACCGTGCTCACACACACTCCACACCGACACAATGAAAATGTCATTCTTACGTAGTCATTTTGTCTTGTTTCTAGTCTACATATCTAACAGTTCTTGAATCAAGATGCATTTACTACACCAGTAAAACAAAGGAAGATCATTTTTCCTTTGGAAAAATGTTTTCTGGAGAGAAAAATCTAAATGAAGAGAGTTTTTGCTTAAAAAAGGCCAAATGATCTGCCAATGGGGTGAGAAAAATAATCTGATTTCTGTCCCAAACAGGCGATCCGAATCATGAATCGATTCTCTGATTCATAACCGTTTGAATCTTTATTTAAGGATTGAACATAGATATCCATAATAAGGACTAGATATCTTAAGGCGGAGTCACCATCGGCATTACCGGCGGCCATCTTGTCACAGGCAGGCTTTCTGTCGGGCTCTGTGGAACCTGATGTAAGATGAGTGGTCTGTCCGAACATAAATACTCTTATCTCGCTGAAATCTTGACGGATTTACAAATGGTTTGGTTTCTTACAAACGTTATTAACATGGCTACAAATCCGGATGCTTTAACACGTTAAAATTGCAGCTTTTCGTTTCGATAAACGACTTAATCGTGCAGCTTGTGTATCACGGCTAACTTATGTGCACGTTATCAAGGCTGAGACCACAATCCAGCTGTTCAGTTTTATTGACACCAATAACGATTTTATGACAACCAATCTTTTCTCTAGTTAAACTAAACTTAGTTTGCATGTTTTTTTGTTTGTTTAATTTTTTTTAAAATACAAATTATTTTATTATATTCTTATTAAAAAAGCATATATATATATTTAGAGCTAGCTCTGGGAAAAAAATTCAGAGCTGTATATGTGTATAAATATATATAATTTCTCATGTTGCCATTCGGTACACAGTTTTAGTAGCCTATATATTGATTTAACATAAATACCTTGTGTGTGTGTGTGTGTGTGTGCGTGTGTGTGTGTGTGTGTGTGTGTTCATTGCACCCATCTGTACTGTTCAATGTTACTTTCATATTAAAGTCCATGGTTATAATTATTCATAAGTATGTAGTGTCATAACTACATCTCTGACATTTATAACAAACGAAACAGTTTGAAAATCGAGCAAGTTATGGTTATTTAAAAGTACATGCACCATTAAAACACACTGTTACGAGTGAGCGAGCTGCCTGTGACAAGATGGCCGCAAGTTGCGGACGGCGACCTCCATTGGCCAGCAGCGCACGACACATCTAGCCTTTATTATGGATATCTCTGGGATTGAACACAAACGCGGAAGAGAAGCCAATGCTGAATAAAGTCGTAGTTTTTGTTATTTTTGGACCCAAATGTATTTTGGATGCTTCAAGAGACTCTAATTAACCCACTGATGTCTCATATGGACTACTGTGATGATGTTTTTATTCCCTTTCTGGACATGGACAGTATAGTGTGCATACACTTGCATACGCTCTCGGACTAAATATAAAATATCTTAAACTGTGTGTGAAGATGAACGGAGGTCTTACGGTTGTGGAGCGGCATTAGGGAGAGGAGTTAATGACAGACATTTCATTTATGGCTGAACTAACCCTTTAAGATTTTTTTTGATATTTGGACTGGAAACAAGAAAATAATCCTACATAGAGCATTTTTTGCAGTGTACGTTCATTCGGAGCGCTTCAGCGGTTGCCAGGTAAATGAATATCCAGTAATATTACTGATCTGACCGCTAGCACATGAGAACTGATGAATAATGATTATATTGTGTCCTGCTTTACATCTTAATATAATCTGGTTCAAAATTACACACCAGTATCTTGACAACTTGACTAAAGTTCATCCATCAACTGATGAAGCCACTCATCAGTAAAAAGGAGAGTTAAAACATCTTAAACAAATCATTCTGAGTGGACTCTATTGTGTGCAGTTATGCTGCTGCAGAATTGTCCTGTTTAACAGTGAAGCTGCTTTGACACAATCGGCGTTGGAAAAGCGCCATAGAAATAAAATTGATTGATTGATTGATCGATTGATTGATTTGTGTGTGTGTGTGTATGTAAGTATTGTTCAATCGTGTGTGTGTGTTCAGTCAAACACAAACCCGGCGGCTCATGAGCTTCTCCACCTCCTGACTGTAGCGGCTCAGCTTCTCCTGCAGACACGACCTGCCAGAACAAATACACTCAATATACTGTATTTCTGGACATCTCCCAAACACACACACTGCAAACTATGCTCTTCTTACTTAGTGTGTTTATCTCGTTTCCAGTCCAAATATCTAAGAATTATTTTATCAGCTGAGTAAAATGTCATAAGATTCTTGTTTTCTGGAAAATAAATCAAAAAGAAGTGTTTTTGCTTAAAACAGGATCTGCCAATGAGGTAAGAAATTATATTTAGTCTGGAACAGAAACAAGAATTCAAACACAAACACGATAATTTCTCTGACCCCATTGGCAGATCATTTTGCTGGTTAAGCAAAAACTCACTTATTTTTTATTTTATTTTTTAAGAAAACAAGGAAAAATATCTTGCATCATTTTCCTCGCCTAGTAAAGGCATCCTGATTTCAGATTTCTTAGATATTTAGACTGGAATCAAGATTAAAATACTAAATAAAGCATATTTTGCAGAGTTTATGCATCATTTGGAGCAAAAAGGTCCAACTCAAAAATGTATTTATTTGTTTTTTAACATATATTTGTAATTCATTTAAATGCATTAATGTGCAAAATAAGATTTGTTTTTCCTTCGCAAAGTTATTTTGAAATTGCCTGTTCATTAATACTTTACAATTAATTCACTGTGGGTTAGGAAATGCCGTTCACATCATCTATTTTCATTTAGCAAATCATGACATTATATATAAAGTTTCAATTTAAAAATGAAATGCACCAAATGTTGGTGGCAGAGGTCTGAGAAGTGTACCCTAACCCATTAAAACGCAGGAATACCAAACATTGATCAAATTCACTTCAAATGTTATTGTCAGCTTTGCACTGCAAAAAAAATGCTCTTCTTACTCAGTAATTCAGTCTCGTTTCCAGTCTAAATATCTAACAATTCTTAAATCAAGATGCATTTACTAGATCAGTAAAACAACATAAGATATTTTTTGTGGTTTTGTTGAAAATAAAATCTAAATGAAGTGAGTTTTTGCTTAAAACAGGCAAAATGATCTGCCAATGGGGTGAGAAAAATAATCTTGTTTCTTGTTTCCGTCCCAAACAGAAATAAGATTATTTTTCTCACCCCATTCAGATCATTTTGCCTGTTTTAAGCAAAAATTCATTTGGATTTTTTCCCCAGAAGACAAGAACAATTATGTAATTTTACTTATCCAGTAATTGCATTTAGTTTTAAAGGGTTACTTCAGCGCTGGGAAGATGAATCTGTATTTAAACTGGGTCATTAATGTAGTAGAAATGCGAAATTATTTTTGAATTTGGTGCCTTCTAGACTGAGAAAAGACAGAAAATGTGTTTTTGTCTCATGGGGATGAAAGACTACAATTCCCAGAATGCTTTGCTACCCTGTGAGGCCACGCCCACAGCCACGGCTACTGGAACACTTTCCCACCGCGTTCATCTTCATAAAATCAGTTCAGTTAGAGGACAGACTACAATTAAAAACTGAACGTGTGTGTTCAATATATTGTGATTTAGCCGCTGAGGAAGTGTCAGCACAAACACAACAGGAGTTTTACACGCATCGTGATGAGCTGAATGAGCTCTGTGATGAGAGCTGAGGTAAATGCGTCCACGCTCACGGGAGTCGTTCTCAGGGCGTGTTCAGTCTGGAGCGTTTTCAGTTCATGCCTTTGGAAGCTTAACTTTCATAAGAATTAACTTGAGAAGATAAAATACTCACTTTGCTCCGCCGGCCGCCGTTTCCATGAATGCCTGAGCTGAGCTGTGAGTGCGACCCCATCCCTCATTTGTGGGTTGAAAACATGCGGAAATAGCTCCCTCTGCTGGCTGTAGTCTTTAGCGTCTGGCCAAACATTTACAGATGACACTAATTTTTTATTTTACAATATTTGCATCGCCGCAGTAATTTTTCCAGAAATAAAATGCACAAATCTCTCGTCTCAGGGGGATATGAGGAGGGGAGCACGATCATTTGAATATACCCCAGGGTTTCTACTGATAGAAAGCCATATGCTAATCGCTAAAGTAACCCTTTAAGAATATTTACATATTTGGACTGGAAAAGGGAAAAAAAATACAAATTAAAAAGAGCATTTTTTGCAGTGTATGCTTTCATAATACAGACAGATGCAAGCAAACCTCATTGTGTCGAATGCACAAGCAGAAGCGAGGACTTGATTAAAGTGAAACATCTGCCGGTCGTCTTCCTCCTACAGAAACATGCAATCTCATGACAATATGATCTTCTGCATATGTTTGGACATCTGAGAAACTGTAATTAAATGTCCTACATCTCGCGTCAGGGTTTGGTGGACGGCGTCCCTGAGCACCATCCTCACCGGAACAGCTGAAGCACACTTATAGTACACCTGGATCCGTTCATATAACCCCAAGATTTCATCACTGGACGAGGCGAAACAAACAGTGAACAAACAGCAGAGAGAACAGCAGAGCTGCAGGTTCAGGAGGACTCACCTTCTGAGGAACTCCTCGGAGTCGCAGAGTTTCATCAGGTACTGTGCAGGCTCTGTAGGATGGTCCAGGCTCAGCAGAACCGCCTCCATCAGCTCCTGGGCTGTGCTGCTAACTGACAACACAACACTAATGTTGGTCAGAGGGTCCTAAACGCTCCCTGGCTAATGTTGGTCAGAGGGTCCTAAACGCTCCCTGGCTAATGTTGGTCATAGGGTCCTAAACGCTCCCTGGCTAATGTTGGTCAGAGGGTCCTAAAAGCTCCCTGGCTAGGCTAATTTTGGTCAGAGGGTCCTAAACGCTCCCTGGCTAATGTTGGTCATAGGGTCCTAAACGCTCCATGGCTAATGTTGGTCAGAGGGTCCTAAACGCTCCATGGCTAATGTTGGTCAGAGGGTCCTAAAAGCTCCCTGGCTAATGTTGGTCAGAGGGTCCTAAAAGCTCCCTGGCTAATGTTGGTCAGAGGTTCCTAAACGCTCCATGGCTAATGTTGGTCATAGGGTCCTAAAAGCTCCCTGGCTAATGTTGGTCATAGGGTCCTAAACGCTCCCTGGCTAATGTTGGTCAGAGGGTCCTAAACGCTCCCTGGCTAATGTTGGTCATAGGGTCCTAAAAGCTCCCTGGCTAATGTTGGTCATAGGGTCCTCAACGCTCCCTGGCTAATGTTGGTCAGAGGGTCCTAAACGCTCCCTGGCTAATGTTGGTCAGAGGGTCCTAAAAGCTCCCTGGCTAATGTTGGTCAGAGGGTCCTAAAAGCTCCCTGGCTAATGTTGGTCATAGGGTCCTAAACGCTCCATGGCTAATGTTGGTCAGAGGCTCCTAAACGCTCCATGGCTAATGTTGGTCATAGGGTCCGAAAAGCTCCCTGGCTAATGTTGGTCATAGGGTCCTCAACGCTCCCTGGCTAATGTTGGTCAGAGGGTCCTAAACGCTCCCTGGCTAATGTTGGTCAGAGGGTCCTAAAAGCTCCCTGGCTAATGTTGGTCATAGGGTCCTAAACGCTCCATGGCTAATGTTGGTCAGAGGCTCCTAAACGCTCCATGGCTAATGTTGGTCATAGGGTCCGAAAAGCTCCCTGGCTAATGTTGGTCAGAGGGTCCTAAACGCTCCCTGGCTAATGTTGGTCAGAGGGTCCTAAACGCTCCATGGCTAATGTTGGTCAGAGGGTCCTAAACGCTCCCTGGCTAATGTTGGTCAGAGGGTCCTAAACGCTCCCTGGCTAATGTTGGTCAGAGGGTCCTAAACGCTCCCTGGCTAATGTTGGTCAGAGGGTCCTAAACGCTCCATGGCTAATGTTGGTCAGAGGGTCCTAAACGCTCCCTGGCTAATGTTGGTCAGAGGGTCCTAAACGCTCCCTGGCTAATGTTGGTCAGAGGGTCCTAAACGCTCCCTGGCTAATGTTGGTCAGAGGGTCCTAAAAGCTCCCTGGCTAATGTTGGTCAGAGGGTCCTAAACGCTCCCTGGCTAATGTTGGTCAGAGGGTCCTAAACGCTCCCTGGCTAATGTTGGTCAGAGGGTCCTAAAAGCTCCCTGGCTAATGTTGGTTACAGGGTCCTAAACGCTCCCTGGCTAATGTTGGTCAGAGGCTCCTTTAAGAGCTGGAATATAGGGCGGCCCCTTTAAGAGCTGGAATATAGTGCGGCCCCTTTAAGAGCTGGAATATAGTGTGGCCCCTTTAAGAGCTGGAATATAGTGCAGCCCCTTTAAGAGTTGGAATATAGTGTGGCCCCTTTAAGAGCTGGAATATAGTGCAGCCCCTTTAAGAGCTGGAATATAGTGCGGCCCCTTTAAGAGCTGGAATATAGTGCAGCCCCTTTAAGAGCTGGAATATAGTGCGGCCCCTTTAAGAGTTGGAATATAGTGCGGCCCCTTTAAGAGCTGGAATATAGTGCGGCCCCTTTAAGAGCTGGAATATAGTGCGGCCCCTTTAAGAGCTGGAATATAGTGTGGCCCCTTTAAGAGCTGGAATATAGTGCAGCCCCTTTAAGAGTTGGAATATAGTGTGGCCCCTTTAAGAGCTGGAATATAGTGCGGCCCCTTTAAGAGCTGGAATATAGTGCGGCCCCTTTAAGAGCTGGAATATAGTGCGGCCCCTTTAAGAGCTGGAATATAGTGCGGCCCCTTTAAGAGCTGGAATATAGTGCGGCCCCTTTAAGAGCTGGAATATAGCGCGGCCCCTTTAAGAGCTGGAATATAGTGCGGCCCCTTTAAGAGCTGGAATATAGTGCGGCCCCTTTAAGAGCTGGAATATAGTGCGGCCCCTTTAAGAGCTGGAATATAGTGCGGCCCCTTTAAGAGCTGGAATATAGTGCGGCCCCTTTAAGAGCTGGAATATGGTGCGGCCCCTTTTAGAGCTGGAATATAGTGTCAGAAATGACCGAAGAGCACCAGAGTGTTAAAGAGGACCCAAGTGTGAATCCCCTTAGACTGAGTGTGTGTGAAGCGCTTACGTCTCCATCTGTAGGGCAGCTGCTCAGTCAGCCACGGCACACACACACTGAAGAGAAGCTCAGCGGGCTCCAGGAGAGCCGCATGCACCGGGGACACACGGCCCCAAATCAGCCCACACCGGAGCTCCGGGTCTGACACCAGCCTGCCAGAACACAGCATTACAGACACATACTCATACTGGAGAGTGTGTGTATACTGGCCGTGCGCACTACATTAGCATGAAGAACAGGACGGGTGCTTCTTACTGTGATGTTAAGGTGCAGAGTGAAGCCGTTCTGCTGCTGCTGCCTTGAGCTGAGTCCACTAACCGGATGATCCAAGAGTCCTGCGAACACGACAGCGGTCAGAATATCAACATACAGAAATAAAGTCTATTAACCTCTATTGCACAAAGAAAACATTGCCTCTGGAAAAAACGCAATCTTACACTTTATGAGTCATGATGAATACAGAGCGCAGTAAAACAAACAGATGCACAGCACAAAAAAAACACTCTTCTTACTCATCGAACATCACAGGGAACGTTTAACACAGTATGTGTGTGTGAATTATGAATGTCCTGTCATCATATCCAACACTGATGAACATTTTAAAGTGCTTTCCCTTATTTTAACTGACAAAAACGTGTTCCCCTGAATTAGAAATATTCCAGTAAACTATAATCATTTTTTTAATGATTTGTTTATAATGTCAATGGGGGTTAATCATAATTATATATTAGTTAGTAATTCTAAAGCTTATATTTGAAATGTGTGTTCTGTAATTTAATGGTGAGGCGATTTGTCTTTTGTTGTTGTATTTGTGCTAAATTATTCTGGGGTGATTTGGTCTTTAAGGAGATTTCTGGAACTGACTTCAATCTGGAGGACACATATTTAATTTTTTTTACGACAAGCCTTTAGAAAAGAACATTTGTTTTGTTCTTATTTTATTATTTTAGGGAAATGTCACATTCATAATTATCGATGGGCAAAAAATGTAAAATGTTTGAATTTTGTCAGTGTCTAAATCATTGAGACTTTAGACTAAAGCGTTATCCTTCTTAAGGATCTTTGAATTTATTTAGAGATATGGATTTGATTTCAAAACCCCTGTGTGTACAGTTATTCATCCTTGTTATTTTGTGGCTGTTATTATTACACTTATTTTGTACATCTTGTGTGATATGTTATGAAATAAAGCTTAAAAATTGCAACATAGATAAAAATGTATTAAATAAATTCAATATCTTAAACTAGAACTATGACCCGGAGTCTGCCCCACCTACATTTATAGTCAGGAGCAGATAGTGTGCTTTATTTGATCCATTTAGGCCTACTGTGTGTGTGTGTGTGTGTGTGTGTGTGTGTGTGTGTGTGTGTGTGTGTGTGTGTGTGTGTGTGTGTGTGTGTGTGTATACACTCCCCTAAAGGATTATTAGGAACACATACTAATACTGTGTTTGACCCTTTCTCCTTCAGAACTGCCTTAATTCTCCGCGGCATTGATCAACAAGCTGCTGAAAGCATTCTTTAGAAATGTTGGCCCATATTGATAGGAGAGCATCTTGCAGTTGATGGAGATTTGTGGGATGCACATCCAGGGCACGAAGCTCCCGTTCCACCACATCCCAAAGATGCTCTATTGGGTTGAGATCTGGGGACTGTGGCGGCCATTTTAGTACAGTCAACTCATTGTCATGTTCATGAAACCAATCTGAAATGATTGGAGCTTTGTGACATGGTGCATTATCCTGCTGGAAGTAGCCATCAGAGGATGGGCACATGGTGGTCATAAAGGGATGGACATGGTCAGAAACAATGCTCAGGTAGGCCATGGCATTTAAACGATGCCCAATTGTCACTAAGGGGCCTAAAGTGTGCCAAGAAAACATCCCCCACACCATTACACCACCACCACCAGCCTGCACAGTGGGAACAAGGCATGATGGGTCCATGTTCTCATTCTGTTTACGCCAAATTCTGACTCTACCATCCGACTTTTCACACCATTCTTTGTAAACCCTAGAAATGGTTGTGTGTGTAAATCCCAGTAACTGAGCAGATTGTGAAATACTCAGACCGGCCCGTCTGGCACCAACAACCATGCCACGCTCAAAACGGCTTAAATCACCTTTCTTTCCCATTCTGACGTTCAGTTTGGAGTTCAGGAGATTGTCTTGACCAGGACCACACCCCTAAATGCACTGAAGAACTGCCATGGGATTGGCTGATTAGATAACTGCATTAATGAGAAATTGAACAGCTGTTCCTAATAATCCTTTAGGTGTGTGTGTGTGTGTGTGTGTGTGTGTGTGTGTGTACATGTATGTATGTATGCGTATATATATACACACATATACACACATACACTGTAAAAAATGATATGTTCAATAAGTTATGACAACATATGTTTTTACATTGTTTTAACTCATCAAAATAAGTTAAGAAATGTTAAACTTGTTTTTATTAGTTATACAAGTTGTAACTCATTTTTTAAAGTCAGTTTAACATAATTTAAGTTGAAATAACTTAAACATCCAAGTCAATTGTACTGCAAAAGTTCAAAATTTGCATTTTTTTTACAGCGTACATACATATTTACCCTACGAAAGGAAAATATATTTACCAATATATTACTTGAAACATATTTTAATATATTGAATAATATATTGATGGTATTATAAAATATAGTATATATTCATGTAATATATATTGCAAATTATACAAATGATTAATATTTGCCACTTTCAATATATTGAGAATATAAATATTAAATCCCATATATGTGAATATATTGCCTAAAGTTTTGCATGATAGACAGACACATATATACACGTGTGTGTGTGTGTGTGTGTGTGTGTGTGTGTGTGTGTGTGTGTGTGTGTGTGTGTGTGTGTGTGTGTGTGTGTGTGTGTGTGTGTGTGTGTGTGTGTGTGTGTTGACTCTGAGCGGTTACCTGTGCAGGTGTCACATCTACTTCCTCGTTCTTCATGTCCACATTCTCCTGCTCTTTCCTCTCACCGGCGGCAGTTAACCCACAGACGGGGGTGAATAAATCCAAATAATCCTGCTCCGAAAACACAGGAGCGTCCCATCCGCTGAACGCGAGATCCTCGGGTCTGCCAGCAGCGGGCGGATCCATCGGTCAGGGGCAGGCCGGGTTATGTGCTTATCGACAGACCGGGGATCAATGTTTATGTGATTTCTTCATCTGTAAAAGGGAAAGAAAGCCGAATGGAAGGTGAAGCCGGTTTTCCTGTCACTCTCTTCTTACCGTCGCGGATCTTTATTCGTCTTGGGTGAGATCGAGCGGGTCTGAATCGGAATAAAAGAGTCTTTTGGACTGTTTTAGATTAAACTACTTCTAAGAAGGAATCCAAGCGCGTATTCACAGGTGTTTCTCGGCGCGAAACTCTCGGGAACGCGCCTCCCACACACACCTGCCATCACCTGTATGGAACGCCGAAGAGCTCAAAATCTCGAAGGAAAACTTTTTTTCTAGCCCTTAGATTATTATAACAGTCAGTGAGTAAACAAATGTTCATGTGGGTGGGAGTAATAAACACAATGTATTATTTTATTTTGTGCAAATGGTCCCCATCTGTAAATATGCACTTTTTATAAATACACCACAATTTTAATGTACCTTATTTTCCACAAAAATAAATCACACCAGAGGATAGAGTCAAACAGTAGTTGTTGATGTTATATGCGGAGTAAAATGTGAATAAAATGTACTGTATGTGTTCAACTGAGATTCCAGTAATCAGTTTAAATAATTATTAAATATTTCTGTTGGTAGGTAGGTTTAAAATGTTATATTTTGCATTAATTCATATGTTTAGTAAATTCAAATGAGGTTAAAATGTGACGATACCATGTTTAGGATGAGTGTGTCTGATTGGTTGTATGTGTGTGTGTGTGTGTGTGCGTTTGCTCATAGCTGGGGAGATTCTGAGACGCGTCATTCTCAGTTAAAAAAGTCAACATGTGAATATTACTGTTCTTAAATATATATTTTTGCTAGGTATTAAGTTCTATTACCGGGCAGAGTACAATGTACAACGCTAGAGTTCTCAGCTGGACAAAGTACAGAACTTCCATTACTGGAGTAAAAGTACAGAAGTATTTGTTTTCAAAAGTACTTCAGTATCAAAAGTAAATGTCCTTCTTTATGTCGCCGCATTATTGTATTATAGTTGTATAAATGCACATTATGCCATCATGGTTTAAGCCAGTCAGTGACGCTCCATCTGACACACTAGCAGACGACTAACTTAAACTCATTTAAATACTTGTAGAAAAGTTACAAAGCTGCTGTCACTTTAAGGCCGAATGCACGGATCCAATACACTGATACACATCTGATATTCTCACACTGTTCACCTTCACTGAAGACAGAATCAACTTTGTTTATGTGAATCCTCCACTAAATGAGCATTTGGACATCCGTCTTCTTCCATTTTGCTCTAAACTATAAATCAGTGTTTAATAAATGCTGTGAAATCATTGAACTTCACGAGACTCTACAAGAGTGATTCCTGAAAGGCTTTCTGCAAAAACCCAAACACCTTTAAAAGAAGAAAAAAATCATCACTGACTTTCAAAGCTGCGACAGAAACGACTTTCCACTTCGAGGACCTTGATAGAAATGTAGTGGAGTAAAGAGGACGATATTTGTCTTTCAGATGGAGTGAAGTTAAAGTCAGAAGATTACAGAAGAAATAATACTCCAGTAAAGCACAGAGACTCAAAAAGGAGAGTGTACT
>NC_090187.1:392500-410000 GCF_024679245.1 Pseudorasbora parva | reverse complement strand
CGCCACGAGGCCATGTACAGCAGTATTGTTTCTTAGCTAGTTGTTGAGTCTAGGAGTAATTATTCCTGATTTTCACAAAAGGTTTGCAATGAAAGAATGGAATGATTGACCCCGACGTGATTTGAACACACAACCTTCTGATCTGGAGTCAGACGCGCTTCCGTTGCGCCACGAGGCCATGTACAGCAGTATTGTTTCTTAGCTAGATGTTGAGTCTAGGAGTAATTATTCCTGATTTTCACAAAAGGTTTGCAATGAAAGAATGGAATGATTGACCCCGACGTGATTTGAACACACAACCTTCTGATCTGGAGTCAGACGCGCTACCGTTGCGCCACGAGGCCACGCACAGCTGTATTGTTTCTTAGCTAGTTGTTGAGTCTAGGAGTAATTATTCCTGATTTTCACAAAAGGTTTGCAATGAAAGAATGGAATGATTGACCCCGACGTGATTTGAACACACAACCTTCTGATCTGGAGTCAGACGCGCTACCGTTGCGCCACGAGGCCACGCACAGCTGTATTGTTTCTTAGCTAGATGTTGAGTCTAGGAGTAATTATTCCTGATTTTCACAAAAGGTTTGCAATGAAAGAATGGAATGATTGACTCCGACGTGATTTGAACACACAACCTTCTGATCTGGAGTCAGACGCGCTACCGTTGCGCCACGAGGCCACGCACAGCTGTATTGTTTCTTAGGTAGTTGTTGAGTCTAGGAGTAATTATTCCTGATTTTCACCAAAGGTTTGCAATTAAAAGAATGGAATGATTGACCCCGACGTGATTTGAACACGCAAACTTCTGATCTGGAGTCAGACGCGCTACCGTTGCGCCACAAGGCCACGCACAGTTGTATTGTTTCTTAGCTACATGTTGAGTCTAGGAGTAATTATTCCTGATTTTCACAAAAGGTTTGCAATCAAAGAATGGAATGATTGACACCGACGTGATTTGAACACGCAACCTTCTGATCTGGAGTCAGACGCGCTACCGTTGCGCCACGAGGTCATGTAAAACTGTATTGTTTCTTAGCTACATATTGAGTCTAGGAGTAATTATTCCTGATTTTCACAAAAGGTTTGCAATCAAAGAATGGAATGATTGACCCCGACGTGATTTGAACACGCAACCTTCTGATCTGGAGTCAGACGCGCTACCGTTGCGCCACGAGGCCACGCACAGCTGTATTGTTTCTTAGCTACATGTTGAGTCTAGGAGTAATTATTCCTGATTTTCACAAAAGGTTTGCAATCAAAGAATGGACTGATTGACCCCGACGTGATTTGAACACGCAACCTTCTGATCTGGAGTCAGACGCGCTACCGTTGCGCCACGAGGTCATTTACAACTGTATTGTTTCTTAGCTACATATTGAGTCTAGGAGTAATTATTCCTGATTTTCACAAAAGGTTTGCAATCAAAGAATGGAATGATTGACCCCGACGTGATTTGAACACGCAACCTTCTGATCTGGAGTCAGACGCGCTACCGTTGCGCCACGAGGCCACGCACAGCTGTATTGTTTCTTAGCTAGATGTTGAGTCTAGGAGTAATTATTCCTGATTTTCACAAAAGCTTTGCAATCATAGAATGATTGACCCCGACGTGATTTGAACACGCAACCTTCTGATCTGGAGTCAGACGCACTACCGTTGCGCCACCAGGCCACGCACAGCTGTATTGTTTCTTAGCTACATGTTGAGTCTAGGAGTAATTATTCCTGATTTTCACAAAAGCTTTGCAATCATTGAATGATTGACCCCGACGTGATTTGAACACGCAACCTTCTGATCTGGAGTCAGACGCACTACCGTTGCGCCACCAGGCCACGCACAGCTGTATTGTTTCTTAGCTACATGTTGAGTCTAGGAGTAATTATTCCTGATTTTCACCAAAGGTTTGCAATTAAAAGAATGGAATGATTGACCCCGACGTGATTTGAACACGCAAACTTCTGATCTGGAGTCAGACGCGCTACCGTTGCGCCACGAGGTCATGTAAAACTGTATTGTTTCTTAGCTACATATTGAGTCTAGGAGTAATTATTCCTGATTTTCACCAAAGGTTTGCAATTAAAAGAATGGAATGATTCACCCCGACGTGATTTGAACACGCAACCTTCTGATCTGGAGTCAGACGCGCTACCGTTGCGCCACGAGGCCATGTACAGCAGTATTGTTTCTTAGCTAGTTGTTGAGTCTAGGAGTAATTATTCCTGATTTTCACAAAAGGTTTGCAATTAAAAGAATGGAATGATTGACCCCGACGTGATTTGAACACGCAAACTTCTGATCTGGAGTCAGACGCGCTACCGTTGCGCCACGAGGTCATGTACAACTGTATTGTTTCTTAGCTACATATTGAGTCTAGGAGTAATTATTCCTGATTTTCACCAAAGGTTTGTAATTAAAAGAATGGAATGATTGACCCCGACGTGATTTGAACACGCAACCTTCTGATCTGGAGTCAGACGCGCTACCGTTGCGCCACGAGGCCACGCACAGCTGTATTGTTTCTTAGCTAGTTGTTGAGTCTAGGAGTAATTATTCCTGATTTTCACAAAAGGTTTGCAATCAAAGAATGGAATGATTGACCCCGACGTGATTTGAACACGCAACCTTCTGATCTGGAGTCAGACGCCATACCGTTGCGCCACGAGGCCATGTACAGCAGTATTGTTTCTTAGCTAGTTGTTGAGTCTAGGAGTAATTATTCCTGATTTTCACAAAAGGTTTGCAATCAAAGAATGGAATGATTGACCCCGACGTGATTTGAACACGCAACCTTCTGATCTGGAGTCAGACGCGCTACCGTTGCGCCACGAGGCCACGCACAGCTGTATTGTTTCTTAGCTAGTTGTTGAGTCTAGGAGTAATTATTCCTGATTTTCACAAAAGGTTTGCAATCAAAGAATGGAATGATTGACCCCGACGTGATTTGAACACGCAACCTTCTGATCTGGAGTCAGACGCGCTACCGTTGCGCCACGAGGCCATGTACAGCAGTATTGTTTCTTAGCTAGTTGTTGAGTCTAGGAGTAATTATTCCTGATTTTCACAAAAGGTTTGCAATCAAAGAATGGAATGATTGACCCCGACGTGATTTGAACACGCAACCTTCTAATCTGGAGTCAGACGCGCTACCGTTGCGCCACGAGGCCATGTACAGCTGTATTGTTTCTTAGCTAGTTGTTGAGTCTAGGAGTAATTATTCCTGATTTTCACAAAAGGTTTGCAATGAAAGAATGAAATGATTGAACCCGACGTGATTTGAACACGCAACCTTCTGATCTGGAGTCAGACGCGCTACCGTTGCGCCACGAGGTCATGTAGAACTGTATTGTTTCTTAGCTAGTTGTTGAGTCTAGGAGTAATTATTCCTGATTTTCACAAAAGGTTTGCAATCAAAGAATGGAATGATTGACCCCGACGTGATTTGAACACGCAACCTTCTGATCTGGAGTTAGACGCGCTACCGTTGCGCCACGAGGCCATGTACAGCAGTATTGTTTCTTAGCTAGTTGTTGAGTCTAGGAGTAATTATTCCTGATTTTCACAAAAGGTTTGCAATCAAAGAATGGAATGATTGACCCCAACGTGATTTGAACACGCAAACTTCTGATCTGGAGTCAGACGCGCTACCGTTGCGCCACGAGGCCACGCACAACTGTATTGTTTCTTAGCTACATGTTGAGTCTAGGAGTAATTATTCCTGATTTTCACAAAAGGTTTGCAATGAAAGAATGGAATGATTGACCCCGACGTGATTTGAACACACAACCTTCTGATCTGGAGTCAGACGCGCTACCGTTTCGCCACGAGGCCACGCACAGCTGTATTGTTTCTTAGCTAGATGTTGAGTCTAGGAGTAATTATTCCTGATTTTCACAAAAGGTTTGCAATGAAAGAATGGAATGATTGACTCCAACGTGATTTGAACACACAACCTTCTGATCTGGAGTCAGACGCGCTACCGTTGCGCCACGAGGCCACGCACAGCTGTATTGTTTCTTAGGTAGTTGTTGAGTCTAGGAGTAATTATTCCTGATTTTCACAAAAGGTTTGCAATTAAAGCATGGAATGATTGACCCAGACGTGATTTGAACACGCAACCTTCTGATCTGGAGTCAGACGCGCTACCGTTGCGCCACGAGGCCACGGACAGCTGTATTGTTTCTTAGCTAGTTGTTGAGTCTAGGAGTAATTATTCCTGATTTTCAGAAATTGTTTGCCATCAAAGAATGGAATGATTGACCCCGACGTGATTTGAACACGCAACCTTCTGATCTGGAGTCAGACGCGCTACCGTTGCGCCACGAGGTCATGTACAACTGTATTGTTTCTTAGCTACATATTGAGTCTAGGAGTAATTATTCCTGATTTTCACAAAAGGTTTGCAATCAAAGAATGGAATGATTGACCCCGACGTGATTTGAACACGCAACCTTCTGATCTGGAGTCAGACGCGCTACCGTTGCGCCACTAGGCCACGCACAGCTGTATTGTTTCTTAGCTAGTTGTTGAGTCTAGGAGTAATTATTCCAGATTTTCACAAAAGGTTTGCAATCAAAGAATGGAATGATTGACCCCGACGTGATTTGAACACGCAAACTTCTGATCTGGAGTCAGACGCGCTACCGTTGCGCCACGAGGTCATGTACAACTGTATTGTTTCTTAGCTACATATTGAGTCTAGGAGTAATTATTCCTGATTTTCACCAAAGGTTTGTAATTAAAAGAATGGAATGATTGACCCCGACGTGATTTGAACACGCAAACTTCTGATCTGGAGTCAGACGCGCTTCCGTTGCGCCACGAGGCCATGTACAGCAGTATTGTTTCTTAGCTACATATTGAGTCTAGGAGTAATTATTCCTGATTTTCACAAAAGGTTTGCAATCAAAGAATGGAATGATTGACCCCGACGTGATTTGAACACGCAACCTTCTGATCTGGAGTTAGACGCGCTACCGTTGCGCCACGAGGCCATGTACAGCAGTATTGTTTCTTAGCTAGTTGTTGAGTCTAGGAGTAATTATTCCTGATTTTCACAAAAGGTTTGCAATCAAAGAATGGAATGATTGACCCCGACGTGATTTGAACACGCAACCTTCTGATCTGGAGTTAGACGCGCTACCGTTGCGCCACGAGGTCATGTACAACTGTATTGTTTCTTAGCTAGTTGTTGAGTCTAGGAGTAATTATTCCTGATTTTCACAAAAGGTTTGCAATCAAAGAATGGAATGATTGACCCCGACGTGATTTGAACACGCAACCTTCTGATCTGGAGTTAGACGCGCTACCGTTGCGCCACGAGGCCATGTACAGCAGTATTGTTTCTTAGCTAGTTGTTGAGTCTAGGAGTAATTATTCCTGATTTTCACAAAAGGTTTGCAATCAAAGAATGGAATGATTGACCCCAACGTGATTTGAACACGCAAACTTCTGATCTGGAGTCAGACGCGCTACCGTTGCGCCACGAGGCCACGCACAACTGTATTGTTTCTTAGCTACATGTTGAGTCTAGGAGTAATTATTCCTGATTTTCACAAAAGGTTTGCAATGAAAGAATGGAATGATTGACCCCGACGTGATTTAAACACACAACCTTCTGATCTGGAGTCAGACGCGCTACCGTTTCGCCACGAGGCCACGCACAGCTGTATTGTTTCTTAGCTAGTTGTTGAGTCTAGGAATAATTATTCCTGATTTTCACAAAAGGTTTGCAATGAAAGAATGGAATGATTGACTCCGACGTGATTTGAACACACAACCTTCTGATCTGGAGTCAGACGCGCTACCGTTGCACCACGAGGCCACGCACAGCTGTATTGTTTCTTAGGTAGTTGTTGAGTCTAGGAGTAATTATTCCTGATTTTCACAAAAGGTTTGCAATTAAAGCATGGAATGATTGACCCAGACGTGATTTGAACACGCAACCTTCTGATCTGGAGTCAGACGCGCTACCGTTGCGCCACGAGGCCACGGACAGCTGTATTGTTTCTTAGCTAGTTGTTGAGTCTAGGAGTAATTATTCCTGATTTTCAGAAATTGTTTGCCATCAAAGAATGGAATGATTGACCCCGACGTGATTTGAACACGCAACCTTCTGATCTGGAGTCAGACGCGCTACCGTTGCGCCATGAGGCCATGTACAACTGTATTGTTTCTTAGCTACATGTTGAGTCTAGGAGTAATTATTCCTGATTTTCACAAAAGGTTTGCAATCAAAGAATGGAATGATTGACCCCGACGTGATTTGAACACGCAACCTTCTGATCTGGAGTCAGACGCGCTACCGTTGCGCCACGAGGTCATGTACAACTGTATTGTTTCTTAGCTACATATTGAGTCTAGGAGTAATTATTCCTGATTTTCACAAAAGGTTTGCAATCAAAGAATGGAATGATTGACCCCGACGTGATTTGAACACGCAACCTTCTGATCTGGAGTCAGACGCGCTACCGTTGCGCCACGAGGTCACACACAGCTGTATTGTTTCTTAGCTACATATTGAGTCTAGGAGTAATTATTCCTGATTTTCACCAAAGGTTTGCAATTAAAAGAATGGAATGATTGACCCCGACGTGATTTGAACACGCAAACTTCTGATCTGGAGTCAGACGCGCTACCGTTGCGCCACGAGGCCACGCACAGTTGTATTGTTTCTTAGCTACATGTTGAGTCTAGGAGTAATTATTCCTGATTTTCACCAAAGGTTTGCAATTAAAAGAATGGAATGATTGACCCCGACGTGATTTAAACACGCAACCTTCTGATCTGGAGTAAGACGCGCTTCCGTTGCGCCACGAGGACATGTACAGCTGTATTGTTTCTTAGCTAGTTGTTGAGTCTAGGAGTAATTATTCCTGATTTTCACAAAAGGTTTGCAATTAAAAGAATGGAATGATTGACCCCGACGTGATTTGAACACGCAAACTTCTGATCTGAAGTCAGACGCGCTACCGTTGCGCCACGAGGACATGTACAGCTGTATTGTTTCTTAGCTAGTTGTTGAGTCTAGGAGTAATTATTCCTGATTTTCACAAAAGGTTTGCAATCAAAGAATGGAATGATTGACCCCGACGTGATTTGAACACGCAACCTTCCGATCTGGAGTCAGACGCGCTACCGTTGCGCCACGAGGCCATGTACAGCAGTATTGTTTCTTAGCTAGTTGTTGAGTCTAGGAGTAATTATTCCTGATTTTCACAAAAGGTTTGCAATCAAAGAATGGAATGATTGACTCCGACGTGATTTGAACACGCAACCTTCTGATCTGGAGTCAGACGCGCTACCGTTGCGCCACGAGGTCATGTACAACTGTATTGTTTCTTAGCTACATATTGAGTCTAGGAGTAATTATTCCTGATTTTCACAAAAGGTTTGCAATCAAAGAATGGAATGATTGACCCCGACGTGATTTGAACACGCAACCTTCTGATCTGGAGTCAGACGCGCTACCGTTGCGCCACGAGGCCACGCACAGCTGTATTGTTTCTTAGGTAGTTGTTGAGTCTAGGAGTAATTATTCCTGATTTTCACAAAAGGTTTGCAATCAAAGAATGGAATGATTGACCCCGACGTGATTTGAACACGCAACCTTCTGATCTGGAGTCAGACGCGCTACCGTTGCGCCAAGGGGCCACGCACAGCTGTATTGTTTCTTAGGTAGTTGTTGAGTCTAGGAGTAATTATTCCTGATTTTCACAAAAGGTTTGCAATCAAAGAATGGAATGATTGACCCCGACGTGATTTGAACACACAAACTTCTGATCTGGAGTCAGACGCGCTACCGTTGCGCCACGAGGCCATGTACAACTGTATTGTTTTTTAGCTACATATTGAGTCTAGGAGTAATTATTCCTGATTTTCACAAAAGGTTTGCAATCAAAGAATGGAATGATTGACCCCAACGTGATTTGAACACGCAAACTTCTGATCTGGAGTCAGACGCGCTATCGTTGGGCCACGAGGCCACGCACAGCTGTATTGTTTCTTAGCTACATGTTGAGTCTAGGAGTAATTATTCCTGATTTTCACCAAAGGTTTGCAATGAAAGAATGGAATGATTGACCCCGACGTGATTTGAACACACAACCTTCTGATCTGGAGTCAGACGCGCTACCGTTGCGCCACGAGGCCACGCACAGCTGTATTGTTTCTTAGCTACATGTTGAGTCTAGGAGTAATTATTCCTGATTTTCACAAAAGTTTTGCAATTAAAGCATGGAATGATTGACCCCGACGTGATTTGAACACGCAACCTTCTGATCTGGAGTCAGACGCGCTACCGTTTCGCCACGAGGCCACGCACAGCTGTATTGTTTCTTAGGTAGTTGTTGAGTCTAGGAGTAATTATTCCTGATTTTCAGAAATTGTTTGCCATCAAAGAATGGAATGATTGACCCCGACGTGATTTGAACACGCAACCTTCTGATCTGGAGTCAGACGCGCTACCGTTTCGCCATGAGGCCATGTACAACTGTATTGTTTCTTAGCTACATATTGAGTCTAGGAGTAATTATTCCTGATATTCACAAAAGGTTTGCCATCAAAGAATGGAATGATTGACCCCGACGTGATTTGAACACGCAACCTTCTGATCTGGAGTCAGACGCGCTACCGTTGCGCCACGAGGTCATGTACAACTGTATTGTTTCTTAGCTACATATTGAGTCTAGGAGTAATTATTCCTGATTTTCACAAAAGGTTTGCAATTAAAAGAATGGAATGATTGACCCCGACGTGATTTGAACACGCAACCTTCTGATCTGGAGTCAGACGCGCTACCGTTGTGCCACGAGGCCACACAAAGTTGTATTGTTTCTTAGCTACATGTTGAGTCTAGGAGTAATTATTCCTGATTTTCACAAAAGGTTTGCAATTAAAAGAATGGAATGATTGACCCCGACGTGATTTGAACACGCAACCTTCTGATCTGGAGTCAGACGCGCTACCGTTGCGCCACGAGGCCATGTACAACTGTATTGTTTCTTAGCTACATATTGAGTCTAGGAGTAATTATTCCTGATTTTCAGAAATTGTTTGCCATCAAAGAATGGAATGATTGACCCCGACGTGATTTGAACACGCAACTTTCTGATCTGGAGTCAGACGCGCTACCGTTGCGACACGAGGTCATGTACAACTGTATTGTTTCTTAGCTACATATTGAGTCTAGGAGTAATTATTCCTGATTTTCAACAAAGGTTTGCAATTAAAGGAATGGAATGATTGACCCCGACGTGATTTGAACACGCAACCTTCTGATCTGGAGTCAGACGCGCTACCGTTGCGCTACGAGGTCATGTACAACTGTATTGTTTCTTAGCTACATATTGAGTCTAGGAGTAATTATTCCTGATTTTCACCAAAGGTTTGCAATTAAACGAATGGAATGATTGACCACGACGTGATTTGAACACGCAACCTTCTGATCTGGAGTCAGACGCGCTACCGTTGCGCCACGAGGTCATGTACACCTGTATTGTTTCTTAGCTAGTTGTTGAGTCTAGGAGTAATTATTCCTGATTTTCACAAAAGGTTTGCAATTAAAAGAATGGAATGATTGACCCCGACGTGATTTGAACACGCAAACTTCTGATCTGGAGTCAGACGCGCTTCCGTTGCGCCACGAGGCCATGTACACCTGTATTGTTTCTTAGCTAGTTGTTGAGTCTAGGAGTAATTATTCCTGATTTTCACAAAAGGTTTGCAATCAAAGAATGGAATGATTGACCCCGACGTGATTTGAACACACAACCTTCTGATCTGGAGTCAGACGCGCTACCGTTGCGCCACGAGGCCACGCACAGCTGTATTGTTTCTTAGCTAGTTGTTGAGTCTAGGAGTAATTATTCCTGATTTTCACAAAAGGTTTGCAATTAAAGCATGGAATGATTGACCCCGACGTGATTTGAACACGCAACCTTCTGATCTGGAGTCAGACGCGCTACCGTTTCGCCACGAGGCCACGCACAGCTGTATTGTTTCTTAGGTAGTTGTTGAGTCTAGGAGTAATTATTCCTGATTTTCAGAAATTGTTTGCCATCAAAGAATGGAATGATTGACCCCGACGTGATTTGAACACGCAACCTTCTGATCTGGAGTCAGACGCGCTACCGTTGCGCCACGAGGTCATGTACAACTGTATTGTTTCTTAGCTACATATTGAGTCTAGGAGTAATTATTCCTGATTTTCACAAAAGGTTTGCAATTAAAAGAATGGAATGATTGACCCCGACGTGATTTGAACACGCAACCTTCTGATCTGGAGTCAGACGCGCTACCGTTGTGCCACGAGGCCACACAAAGTTGTATTGTTTCTTAGCTACATGTTGAGTCTAGGAGTAATTATTCCTGATTTTCACAAAAGGTTTGCAATTAAAAGAATGGAATGATTGACCCCGACGTGATTTGAACACGCAACCTTCTGATCTGGAGTCAGACGCGCTACCGTTGCGCCACGAGGCCATGTACAACTGTATTGTTTCTTAGCTACATATTGAGTCTAGGAGTAATTATTCCTGATTTTCAGAAATTGTTTGCCATCAAAGAATGGAATGATTGACCCCGACGTGATTTGAACACGCAACTTTCTGATCTGGAGTCAGACGCGCTACCGTTGCGACACGAGGTCATGTACAACTGTATTGTTTCTTAGCTACATATTGAGTCTAGGAGTAATTATTCCTGATTTTCAACAAAGGTTTGCAATTAAAAGAATGGAATGATTGACCCCGACGTGATTTGAACACGCAACCTTCTGATCTGGAGTCAGACGCGCTACCGTTGCGCTACGAGGTCATGTACAACTGTATTGTTTCTTAGCTACATATTGAGTCTAGGAGTAATTATTCCTGATTTTCACCAAAGGTTTGCAATTAAACGAATGGAATGATTGACCACGACGTGATTTGAACACGCAACCTTCTGATCTGGAGTCAGACGCGCTACCGTTGCGCCACGAGGTCATGTACACCTGTATTGTTTCTTAGCTAGTTGTTGAGTCTAGGAGTAATTATTCCTGATTTTCACAAAAGGTTTGCAATTAAAAGAATGGAATGATTGACCCCGACGTGATTTGAACACGCAAACTTCTGATCTGGAGTCAGACGCGCTTCCGTTGCGCCACGAGGCCATGTACACCTGTATTGTTTCTTAGCTAGTTGTTGAGTCTAGGAGTAATTATTCCTGATTTTCACAAAAGGTTTGCAATCAAAGAATGGAATGATTGACCCCAACGTGATTTGAACACGCAAACTTCTGATCTGGAGTCAGACGCGCTTCCGTTGCGCCACGAGGCCACGCACAGCTGTATTGTTTCTTAGCTAGTTGTTGAGTCTAGGAGTAATTATTCCTGATTTTCACAAAAGGTTTGCAATCAAAGAATGGAATGATTGACCCCGACGTGATTTGAACACGCAACCTTCTGATCTGGAGTCAGACGCGCTACCGTTGCGCCACGAGGTCATTTACAACTGTATTGTTTCTTAGCTACATATTGAGTCTAGGAGTAATTATTCCTGATTTTCACAAAAGGTTTGCAATTAAAAGAATGGAATGATTGACCCCGACGTGATTTGAACACACAACCTTCTGATCTGGAGTCAGACGCGCTTCCGTTGCGCCACGAGGCCATGTACAGCAGTATTGTTTCTTAGCTAGTTGTTGAGTCTAGGAGTAATTATTCCTGATTTTCACCAAAGATTTGCAATTAAAAGAATGGAATGATTGACCCCGACGTGATTTGAACACGCAACCTTCTGATCTGGAGTCAGACGCGCTTCCGTTGCGCCACGAGGCCATGTACAGCAGTATTAATTCTTAGCTAGTTGTTGAGTCTAGGAGTAATTATTCCTGATTTTCACAAAAGATTTGCAATTAAAAGAATGGAATGATTGACCCCGACGTGATTTGAACACGCACCCTTCTGATCTGGAGTCAGACGCGCTACCGTTGCGCCACGAGGTCATGTACAACTGTATTGTTTCTTAGCTACATATTGAGTCTAGGAGTAATTATTCCTGACTTTCACAAAAGGTTTGCAATTAAAAGAATGGAATGATTGACCCCGACGTGATTTGAACACGCAACCTTCTGATCTGGAGTCAGACGCGCTACCGTTGTGCCACGAGGCCACACAAAGTTGTATTGTTTCTTAGCTACATGTTGAGTCTAGGAGTAATTATTCCTGATTTTCACAAAAGGTTTGCAATTAAAAGAATGGAATGATTGACCCCGACGTGATTTGAACACGCAACCTTCTGATCTGGAGTCAGACGCGCTACCGTTGCGCCACGAGGCCATGTACAACTGTATTGTTTCTTAGCTACATATTGAGTCTAGGAGTAATTATTCCTGATTTTCAGAAATTGTTTGCCATCAAAGAATGGAATGATTGACCCCGACGTGATTTGAACACGCAACTTTCTGATCTGGAGTCAGACGCGCTACCGTTGCGACACGAGGTCATGTACAACTGTATTGTTTCTTAGCTACATATTGAGTCTAGGAGTAATTATTCCTGATTTTCAACAAAGGTTTGCAATTAAAGGAATGGAATGATTGACCCCGACGTGATTTGAACACGCAACCTTCTGATCTGGAGTCAGACGCGCTACCGTTGCGCTACGAGGTCATGTACAACTGTATTGTTTCTTAGCTACATATTGAGTCTAGGAGTAATTATTCCTGATTTTCACCAAAGGTTTGCAATTAAACGAATGGAATGATTGACCACGACGTGATTTGAACACGCAACCTTCTGATCTGGAGTCAGACGCGCTACCGTTGCGCCACGAGGTCATGTACACCTGTATTGTTTCTTAGCTAGTTGTTGAGTCTAGGAGTAATTATTCCTGATTTTCACAAAAGGTTTGCAATTAAAAGAATGGAATGATTGACCCCGACGTGATTTGAACACGCAAACTTCTGATCTGGAGTCAGACGCGCTTCCGTTGCGCCACGAGGCCATGTACACCTGTATTGTTTCTTAGCTAGTTGTTGAGTCTAGGAGTAATTATTCCTGATTTTCACAAAAGGTTTGCAATCAAAGAATGGAATGATTGACCCCAACGTGATTTGAACACGCAAACTTCTGATCTGGAGTCAGACGCGCTTCCGTTGCGCCACGAGGCCACGCACAGCTGTATTGTTTCTTAGCTAGTTGTTGAGTCTAGGAGTAATTATTCCTGATTTTCACAAAAGTTTTGCAATCAAAGAATGGAATGATTGACCCCGACGTGATTTGAACACACAACCTTCTGATCTGGAGTCAGACGCGCTACCGTTGCGCCACGAGGCCACGCACAGCTGTATTGTTTCTTAGCTAGTTGTTGAGTCTAGGAGTAATTATTCCTGATTTTCACAAAAGGTTTGCAATTAAAGCATGGAATGATTGACCCCGACGTGATTTGAACACGCAACCTTCTGATCTGGAGTCAGACGCGCTACCGTTTCGCCATGAGGCCATGTACAACTGTATTGTTTCTTAGCTACATATTGAGTCTAGGAGTAATTATTCCTGATATTCACAAAAGGTTTGCCATCAAAGAATGGAATGATTGACCCCGACGTGATTTGAACACGCAACCTTCTGATCTGGAGTCAGACGCGCTACCGTTGCGCCACGAGGTCATGTACAACTGTATTGTTTCTTAGCTACATATTGAGTCTAGGAGTAATTATTCCTGATTTTCACAAAAGGTTTGCAATTAAAAGAATGGAATGATTGACCCCGACGTGATTTGAACACGCAACCTTCTGATCTGGAGTCAGACGCGCTACCGTTGTGCCACGAGGCCACACAAAGTTGTATTGTTTCTTAGCTACATGTTGAGTCTAGGAGTAATTATTCCTGATTTTCACAAAAGGTTTGCAATTAAAAGAATGGAATGATTGACCCCGACGTGATTTGAACACGCAACCTTCTGATCTGGAGTCAGACGCGCTACCGTTGCGCCACGAGGCCATGTACAACTGTATTGTTTCTTAGCTACATATTGAGTCTAGGAGTAATTATTCCTGATTTTCAGAAATTGTTTGCCATCAAAGAATGGAATGATTGACCCCGACGTGATTTGAACACGCAACTTTCTGATCTGGAGTCAGACGCGCTACCGTTGCGACACGAGGTCATGTACAACTGTATTGTTTCTTAGCTACATATTGAGTCTAGGAGTAATTATTCCTGATTTTCAACAAAGGTTTGCAATTAAAAGAATGGAATGATTGACCCCGACGTGATTTGAACACGCAACCTTCTGATCTGGAGTCAGACGCGCTACCGTTGCGCTACGAGGTCATGTACAACTGTATTGTTTCTTAGCTACATATTGAGTCTAGGAGTAATTATTCCTGATTTTCACCAAAGGTTTGCAATTAAACGAATGGAATGATTGACCACGACGTGATTTGAACACGCAACCTTCTGATCTGGAGTCAGACGCGCTACCGTTGCGCCACGAGGTCATGTACACCTGTATTGTTTCTTAGCTAGTTGTTGAGTCTAGGAGTAATTATTCCTGATTTTCACAAAAGGTTTGCAATTAAAAGAATGGAATGATTGACCCCGACGTGATTTGAACACGCAAACTTCTGATCTGGAGTCAGACGCGCTTCCGTTGCGCCACGAGGCCATGTACACCTGTATTGTTTCTTAGCTAGTTGTTGAGTCTAGGAGTAATTATTCCTGATTTTCACAAAAGGTTTGCAATCAAAGAATGGAATGATTGACCCCAACGTGATTTGAACACGCAAACTTCTGATCTGGAGTCAGACGCGCTTCCGTTGCGCCACGAGGCCACGCACAGCTGTATTGTTTCTTAGCTAGTTGTTGAGTCTAGGAGTAATTATTCCTGATTTTCACAAAAGGTTTGCAATCAAAGAATGGAATGATTGACCCCGACGTGATTTGAACACGCAACCTTCTGATCTGGAGTCAGACGCGCTACCGTTGCGCCACGAGGTCATTTACAACTGTATTGTTTCTTAGCTACATATTGAGTCTAGGAGTAATTATTCCTGATTTTCACAAAAGGTTTGCAATTAAAAGAATGGAATGATTGACCCCGACGTGATTTGAACACGCAACCTTCTGATCTGGAGTCAGACGCGCTTCCGTTGCGCCACGAGGCCATGTACAGCAGTATTGTTTCTTAGCTAGTTGTTGAGTCTAGGAGTAATTATTCCTGATTTTCACCAAAGATTTGCAATTAAAAGAATGGAATGATTGACCCCGACGTGATTTGAACACGCAACCTTCTGATCTGGAGTCAGACGCGCTTCCGTTGCGCCACGAGGCCATGTACAGCAGTATTAATTCTTAGCTAGTTGTTGAGTCTAGGAGTAATTATTCCTGATTTTCACAAAAGATTTGCAATTAAAAGAATGGAATGATTGACCCCGACGTGATTTGAACACGCACCCTTCTGATCTGGAGTCAGACGCGCTACCGTTGCGCCACGAGGCCACGCACAGCTGTATTGTTTCTTAGCTACATATTGAGTCTAGGAGTAATTATTCCTGATTTTCACAAAAGGTTTGCAATCAAAGAATGGAATGATTGACCCCAACGTGATTTGAACACGCAAACTTCTGATCTGGAGTCAGACGTGCTACCGTTGCGCCACGAGGTCATGTACAACTGTATTGTTTCTTAGCTACATATTGAGTCTAGGAGTAATTATTCCTTATTTTCACCAAAGGTTTGCAATGAAAGAATGGAATGATTGACCCCGACGTGATTTGAACACGCAACCTTCTGATCTGGAGTCAGACGCGCTTCCGTTGCGCCACGAGGCCACGCACATCTGTATTGTTTCTTAGCTAGATGTTGAGTCTAGGAGTAATTATTCCTGATTTTCACAAAAGATTTGCAATTAAAAGAATGGAATGATTGACCCCGACGTGATTTGAACACGCAACCTTCTGATCTGGAGTCAGACGCGCTACCGTTGCGCCACGAGGCCACGCACAGCTGTATTGTTTCTTAGCTACATATTGAGTCTAGGAGTAATTATTCCTGATTTTCACAAAAGGTTTGCAATCAAAGAATGGAATGATTGACCCCAACGTGATTTGAACACGCAAACTTCTGATCTGGAGTCAGACGTGCTACCGTTGCGCCACGAGGTCATGTACAACTGTATTGTTTCTTAGCTACATATTGAGTCTAGGAGTAATTATTCCTGATTTTCACCAAAGGTTTGCAATGAAAGAATGGAATGATTGACCCCGACGTGATTTGAACACGCAACCTTCTGATCTGGAGTCAGACGCGCTTCCGTTGCGCCACGAGGTCATGTACAACTGTATTGTTTCTTAGCTACATGTTGAGTCTAGGAGTAATTATTCCTGATTTTCACAAAAGATTTGCAATTAAAAGAATGGAATGATTGACCCCGACGTGATTTGAACACGCAACCTTCTGATCTGGAGTCAGACGCGCTACCGTTGCGCCACGAGGCCACGCACAGCTGTATTGTTTCTTAGCTAGTTGTTGAGTCTAGGAGTAATTATTCCTGATTTTCACAAAAGGTTTGCAATGAAAGAATGGAATGATTGACTCCGACGTGATTTGAACACACAACCTTCTGATCTGGAGTCAGACGCGCTACCGTTGCGCCACGAGGCCACGCACAGCTGTATTGTTTCTTAGGTAGTTGTTGAGTCTAGGAGTAATTATTCCTGATTTTCACAAAAGGTTTGCAATTAAAGCATGGAATGATTGACCCCGACGTGATTTGAACACGCAACCTTCTGATCTGGAGTCAGACGCGCTACCGTTGCGCCACGAGGCCACGCACAGCTGTATTGTTTCTTAGCTAGTTGTTGAGTCTAGGAGTAATTATTCCTGATTTTCAGAAATTGTTTGCCATCAAAGAATGGAATGATTGACCCCGACGTAATTTGAACACGCAACCTTCTGATCTGGAGTCAGACGCGCTACCGTTGCGCCATGAGGCCATGTACAACTGTATTGTTTCTTAGCTACATGTTGAGTCTAGGAGTAATTATTCCTGATTTTCACAAAAGGTTTGCCATCAAAGAATGGAATGATTGACCCCGACGTGATTTGAACACGCAACCTTCTGATCTGGAGTCAGACGCGCTACCGTTGCGACACGAGGTCATGTACAACTGTATTGTTTCTTAGCTACATATTGAGTCTAGGAGTAATTATTCCTGATTTTCACCAAAGGTTTGCAATTAAAAGAATGGAATGATTGACCCCGACGTGATTTGAACACGCAACCTTCTGATCTGGAGTCAGACGCGCTACCGTTGCGCCACGAGGTCACGCACAGCTGTATTGTTTCTTAGCTACATATTGAGTCTAGGAGTAATTATTCCTGATTTTCACAAAAGGTTTGCCATCAAAGAATGGAATGATTGACCCCGACGTGATTTGAACACGCAACCTTCTGATCTGGAGTCAGACGCGCTACCGTTGCGACACGAGGTCATGTACAACTGTGTTGTTTCTTAGCTACAT
>NC_090187.1:362500-385000 GCF_024679245.1 Pseudorasbora parva | reverse complement strand
TAATTATTCCTGATTTTCACAAAAGGTTTGCAATCAAAGAATGGAATGATTGACTCCGACGTGATTTGAACACGCAACCTTCTGATCTGGAGTCAGACGCGCTACCGTTGCGCCACGAGGTCATGTACAACTGTATTGTTTCTTAGCTACATATTGAGTCTAGGAGTAATTATTCCTGATTTTCACAAAAGGTTTGCAATCAAAGAATGGAATGATTGACCCCAACGTGATTTGAACACGCAACCTTCTGATCTGGAGTCAGACGCGCTACCGTTGCGCCACGAGGTCATGTACAACTGTATTGTTTCTTAGCTACATATTGAGTCTAGGAGTAATTATTCCTGATTTTCACAAAAGGTTTGCAATCAAAGAATGGAATGATTGACCCCGACGTGATTTGAACACGCAACCTTCTGATCTGGAGTCAGACGCGCTACCGTTGCGCCACGAGGCCACGCACAGCTGTATTGTTTCTTAGGTAGTTGTTGAGTCTAGGAGTAATTATTCCTGATTTTCACAAAAGGTTTGCAATCAAAGAATGGAATGATTGACCCCGACGTGATTTGAACACGCAACCTTCTGATCTGGAGTCAGACGCGCTACCGTTGCGCCACGAGGCCATGTACAACTGTATTGTTTTTTAGCTACATATTGAGTCTAGGAGTAATTATTCCTGATTTTCACAAAAGGTTTGCAATCAAAGAATGGAATGATTGACCCCAACGTGATTTGAACACGCAAACTTCTGATCTGGAGTCAGACGCGCTACCGTTGCGCCACGAGACCATGTACAGCTGTATTGTTTCTTAGCTACATATTGAGTCTAGGAGTAATTATTCCTGATTTTCACAAAAGGTTTGCAATCAAAGAATGGAATGATTGACCCCAACGTGATTTGAACACGCAAACTTCTGATCTGGAGTCAGACGCGCTATCGTTGCGCCACGAGGCCACGCACAGCTGTATTGTTTCTTAGCTACATGTTGAGTCTAGGAGTAATTATTCCTGATTTTCACCAAAGGTTTGCAATGAAAGAATGGAATGATTGACCCCGACGTGATTTGAACACACAACCTTCTGATCTGGAGTCAGACGCGCTACCGTTTCGCCACGAGGCCACGCACAGCTGTATTGTTTCTTAGCTAGTTGTTGAGTCTAGGAGTAATTATTCCTGATTTTCACAAAAGGTTTGCAATTAAAGCATGGAATGATTGACCCCGACGTGATTTGAACACGCAACCTTCTGATCTGGAGTCAGACGCGCTACCGTTGCGCCACGAGGCCACGCACAGCAGTATTGTTTCTTAGGTAGTTGTTGAGTCTAGGAGTAATTATTCCTGATTTTCACCAAAGGTTTGCAATGAAAGAATGGAATGATTGACCCCGACGTGATTTGAACACACAACCTTCTGATCTGGAGTCAGACGCGCTACCGTTGCGCCACGAGGCCACGCACAGCTGTATTGTTTCTTAGCTACATGTTGAGTCTAGGAGTAATTATTCCTGATTTTCACCAAAGGTTTGCAATGAAAGAATGGAATGATTGACCCCGACGTGATTTGAACACGCAACCTTCTGATCTGGAGTCAGACGCGCTACCGTTGCGCCACGAGGCCATGTACAACTGTATTGTTCGTTAGCTACATGTTGAGTCTAGGAGTAATTATTCCTGATTTTCACAAAAGGTTTGCAATTAAAAGAATGGAATGATTGACCCCGACGTGATTTGAACACGCAACCTTCTGATCTGGAGTCAGACGCGCTACCGTTGCGCCACGAGGTCATGTACAACTGTATTGTTTCTTAGCTACATGTTGAGTCTAGGAGTAATTATTCCTGATTTTCACAAAAGGTTTGCAATTAAAAGAATGGAATGATTGACCCCGACGTGATTTGAACACGCAACCTTCTGATCTGGAGTCAGACGCGCTACCGTTGCGCCACGAGGTCATGTACAACTGTATTGTTTCTTAGCTACATATTGAGTCTAGGAGTAATTATTCCTGATTTTCACCAAAGGTTTGCAATGAAAGAATGGAATGATTGACCCTGACGTGATTTGAACACGCAACCTTCTGATCTGGAGTCAGACGCGCTACCGTTGCGCCACGAGGTCATGTACAACTGTATTGTTTCTTAGCTACATATTGAGTCTAGGAGTAATTATTCCTGATTTTCACCAAAGGTTTGCAATGAAAGAATGGAATGATTGACCCCGACGTGATTTGAACACGCAACCTTCTGATCTGGAGTCAGACACGCTACCGTTGCGCAACAAGGCCACCCACAGCTGTATTGTTCGTTAGCTACATGTTGAGTCTAGGAGTAATTATTCCTGATTTTCACAAAAGGTTTGCAATTAAAAGAATAGAATGATTGACCCCGACGTGATTTGAACACGCAACCTTCTGATCTGGGGTCAGACGCGCTTCCGTTGCGCCACGAGGCCACGCACAGCTGTATTGTTTCTTAGCTACATGTTGAGTCTAGGAGTAATTATTCCTGATTTTCACCAAAGGTTTGCAATGAAAGAATGGAATGATTGACCCCGACGTGATTTGAACACACAACCTTCTGATCTGGAGTCAGACGCGCTAACGTTGCGCCACGAGGCCACGCACAGCTGTATTGTTTCTTAGCTACATGTTGAGTCTAGGAGTAATTATTCCTGATTTTCACCAAAGGTTTGCAATGAAAGAATGGAATGATTGACCCCGACGTGATTTGAACACGCAACCTTCTGATCTGGAGTCAGACGCGCTACCGTTGCGCCACGAGGCCATGTACAACTGTATTGTTTTTTAGCTACATATTGAGTCTAGGAGTAATTATTCCTGATTTTCACAAAAGGTTTGCAATCAAAGAATGGAATGATTGACCCCGACGTGATTTAAACACGCAACCTTCTGATCTGGAGTCAGACGCGCTTCCGTTGCGCCACGAGGACATGTACAGCTGTATTGTTTCTTAGCTAGTTGTTGAGTCTAGGAGTAATTATTCCTGATTTTCACAAAAGGTTTGCAATTAAAAGAATGGAATGATTGACCCCGACGTGATTTGAACACGCAACCTTCTGATCTGGAGTCAGACGCGCTACCGTTGCGCCACGAGGACATGTATAGCTGTATTGTTTCTTAGCTAGTTGTTGAGTCTAGGAGTAATTATTCCTGATTTTCACAAAAGGTTTGCAATCAAAGAATGGAATGATTGACCCCGACGTGATTTGAACACGCAACCTTCCGATCTGGAGTCAGACGCGCTACCGTTGCGCCACGAGGCCATGTACAGCAGTATTGTTTATTAGCTAGTTGTTGAGTCTAGGATTAATTATTCCTGATTTTCACAAAAGGTTTGCAATCAAAGAATGGAATGATTGACTCCGACGTGATTTGAACACGCAACCTTCTGATCTGGAGTCAGACGCGCTACCGTTGCGCCACGAGGTCATGTACAACTGTATTGTTTCTTAGCTACATATTGAGTCTAGGAGTAATTATTCCTGATTTTCACAAAAGGTTTGCAATCAAAGAATGGAATGATTGACCCCAACGTGATTTGAACACGCAACCTTCTGATCTGGAGTCAGACGCGCTACCGTTGCGCCACGAGGTCATGTACAACTGTATTGTTTCTTAGCTACATATTGAGTCTAGGAGTAATTATTCCTGATTTTCACAAAAGGTTTGCAATCAAAGAATGGAATGATTGACCCCGACGTGATTTGAACACGCAACCTTCTGATCTGGAGTCAGACGCGCTACCGTTGCGCCACGAGGCCACGCACAGCTGTATTGTTTCTTAGGTAGTTGTTGAGTCTAGGAGTAATTATTCCTGATTTTCACAAAAGGTTTGCAATCAAAGAATGGAATGATTGACCCCGACGTGATTTGAACACGCAACCTTCTGATCTGGAGTCAGACGCGCTACCGTTGCGCCACGAGGCCATGTACAACTGTATTGTTTTTTAGCTACATATTGAGTCTAGGAGTAATTATTCCTGATTTTCACAAAAGGTTTGCAATCAAAGAATGGAATGATTGACCCCGACGTGATTTGAACACGCAACCTTCTGATCTGGAGTCAGACGCGCTACCGTTGCGCCACGAGACCATGTACAGCTGTATTGTTTCTTAGCTACATATTGAGTCTAGGAGTAATTATTCCTGATTTTCACAAAAGGTTTGCAATCAAAGAATGGAATGATTGACCCCAACGTGATTTGAACACGCAAACTTCTGATCTGGAGTCAGACGCGCTATCGTTGCGCCACGAGGCCACGCACAGCTGTATTGTTTCTTAGCTACATGTTGAGTCTAGGAGTAATTATTCCTGATTTTCACCAAAGGTTTGCAATGAAAGAATGGAATGATTGACCCCGACGTGATTTGAACACACAACCTTCTGATCTGGAGTCAGACGCGCTACCGTTTCGCCACGAGGCCACGCACAGCTGTATTGTTTCTTAGCTAGTTGTTGAGTCTAGGAGTAATTATTCCTGATTTTCACAAAAGGTTTGCAATTAAAGCATGGAATGATTGACCCCGACGTGATTTGAACACGCAACCTTCTGATCTGGAGTCAGACGCGCTACCGTTGCGCCACGAGGCCACGCACAGCTGTATTGTTTCTTAGCTACATGTTGAGTCTAGGAGTAATTATTCCTGATTTTCACCAAAGGTTTGCAATGAAAGAATGGAATGATTGACCCCGACGTGATTTGAACACACAACCTTCTGATCTGGAGTCAGACGCGCTACCGTTGCGCCACGAGGCCACGCACAGCTGTATTGTTTCTTAGCTACATGTTGAGTCTAGGAGTAATTATTCCTGATTTTCACCAAAGGTTTGCAATGAAAGAATGGAATGATTGACCCCGACGTGATTTGAACACACAACCTTCTGATCTGGAGTCAGACGCGCTACCGTTGCGCCACGAGGCCATGTACAACTGTATTGTTTTTTAGCTACATATTGAGTCTAGGAGTAATTATTCCTGATTTTCACAAAAGGTTTGCCATCAAAGAATGGAATGATTGACCCCGACGTGATTTGAACACGCAACCTTCTGATCTGGAGTCAGACGCGCTACCGTTGCGCCACGAGGTCATGTACAACTGTATTGTTTCTTAGCTACATGTTGAGTCTAGGAGTAATTATTCCTGATTTTCACAAAAGGTTTGCAATCAAAGAATGGAATGATTGACCCCGACGTGATTTGAACACGCAAACTTCTGATCTGGAGTCAGACGCCCTACCGTTGCGCCACGAGGCCACGCACAGCTGTATTGTTTCTTAGCTACATATTGAGTCTAGGAGTAATTATTCCTGATTTTCACAAAAGGTTTGCAATTAAAAGAATGGAATGATTGACCCCGACGTGATTTGAACACGCAACCTTCTGATCTGGAGTCAGACGCGCTTCCGTTGCGCCACGAGGCCATGTACAGCAGTATTGTTTCTTAGCTAGTTGTTGAGTCTAGGAGTAATTATTCCTGATTTTCACAAAAGATTTGCAATTAAAAGAATGGAATGATTGACCCCGACGTGATTTGAACACGCAACCTTCTGATCTGGAGTCAGACGCGCTACCGTTGCGCCACGAGGCCATGTACACCTGTATTGTTTCTTAGCTACATGTTGAGTCTAGGAGTAATTATTCCTGATTTTCACAAAAGGTTTGCAATCAAAGAATGGAATGATTGACCCCGACGTGATTTGAACACGCAACCTTCTGATCTGGAGTCAGACGCGCTACCGTTGCGCCACGAGGCCATGTACAGCAGTATTGTTTCTTAGCTAGTTGTTGAGTCTAGGAGTAATTATTCCTGATTTTCACAAAAGGTTTGCAATCAAAGAATGGAATGATTGACCCCGACGTGATTTGAACACGCAACCTTCTGATCTGGAGTCAGACGCGCTACCGTTGCGCCACGAGGCCATGTACAACTGTATTGTTTTTTAGCTACATATTGAGTCTAGGAGTAATTATTCCTGATTTTCACAAAAGGTTTGCAATCAAAGAATGGAATGATTGACCCCAACGTGATTTGAACACGCAAACTTCTGATCTGGAGTCAGACGCGCTACCGTTGCGCCACGAGACCATGTACAGCTGTATTGTTTCTTAGCTACATATTGAGTCTAGGAGTAATTATTCCTGATTTTCACAAAAGGTTTGCAATCAAAGAATGGAATGATTGACCCCAACGTGATTTGAACACGCAAACTTCTGATCTGGAGTCAGACGCGCTATCGTTGCGCCACGAGGCCACGCACAGCTGTATTGTTTCTTAGCTACATGTTGAGTCTAGGAGTAATTATTCCTGATTTTCACCAAAGGTTTGCAATGAAAGAATGGAATGATTGACCCCGACGTGATTTGAACACACAACCTTCTGATCTGGAGTCAGACGAGCTACCGTTTCGCCACGAGGCCACGCACAGCTGTATTGTTTCTTAGCTAGTTGTTGAGTCTAGGAGTAATTATTCCTGATTTTCACAAAAGGTTTGCAATTAAAGCATGGAATGATTGACCCCGACGTGATTTGAACACGCAACCTTCTGATCTGGAGTCAGACGCGCTACCGTTGCGCCACGAGGCCACGCACAGCTGTATTGTTTCTTAGGTAGTTGTTGAGTCTAGGAGTAATTATTCCTGATTTTCACAAAAGGTTTGCAATTAAAGCATGGAATGATTGACCCCGACGTGATTTGAACACGCAACCTTCTGATCTGGAGTCAGACGCGCTACCGTTGCGCCACGAGGCCACGCACAGCTGTATTGTTTCTTAGCTACATGTTGAGTCTAGGAGTAATTATTCCTGATTTTCACCAAAGGTTTGCAATGAAAGAATGGAATGATTGACCCCGACGTGATTTGAACACGCAACCTTCTGATCTGGAGTCAGACGCGCTACCGTTGCGCCACGAGGCCACGCACAGCTGTATTGTTTCTTAGCTACATGTTGAGTCTAGGAGTAATTATTCCTGATTTTCACCAAAGGTTTGCAATGAAAGAATGGAATGATTGACCCCGACGTGATTTGAACACACAACCTTCTGATCTGGAGTCAGACGCGCTACCGTTGCGCCACGAGGCCATGTACAACTGTATTGTTTTTTAGCTACATATTGAGTCTAGGAGTAATTATTCCTGATTTTCACAAAAGGTTTGCCATCAAAGAATGGAATGATTGACCCCGACGTGATTTGAACACGCAACCTTCTGATCTGGAGTCAGACGCGCTACCGTTGCGCCACGAGGTCATGTACAACTGTATTGTTTCTTAGCTACATATTGAGTCTAGGAGTAATTATTCCTGATTTTCACAAAAGGTTTGCAATCAAAGAATGGAATGATTGACCCCGACGTGATTTGAACACGCAACCTTCTGATCTGGAGTCAGACGCGCTACCGTTGCGCCACGAGGCCATGTACTCCTGTATTGTTTCTTAGCTACATGTTGAGTCTAGGAGTAATTATTCCTGATTTTCACAAAAGGTTTGCAATCAAAGAATGGAATGATTGACCCCGACGTGATTTGAACACGCAACCTTCTGATCTGGAGTCAGACGCGCTACCGTTGCGCCACGAGGCCATGTACAGCAGTATTGTTTCTTAGCTAGTTGTTGAGTCTAGGAGTAATTATTCCTGATTTTCACAAAAGGTTTGCAATCAAAGAATGGAATGATTGACCCCGACGTGATTTGAACACGCAACCTTCTGATCTGGAGTCAGACGCGCTACCGTTGCGCCACGAGGTCATGTACAACTGTATTGTTTCTTAGCTACATATTGAGTCTAGGAGTAATTATTCCTGATTTTCACAAAAGGTTTGCAATCAAAGAATGAAATGATTGACCCCAACGTGATTTGAACACGCAAACTTCTGATCTGGAGTCAGATGCGCTACCGTTGCACCACGAGGCCACGCACAGCTGTATTGTTTCTTAGCTACATATTGAGTCTAGGAGTAATTATTCCTGATTTTCACAAAAGGTTTGCAATCAAAGAATGGAATGATTGACCCCGACGTGATTTGAACACACAAACTTCTGATCTGGAGTCAGACGCGCTACCGTTGGGCCACGAGGTCATGTACAACTGTATTGTTTCTTAGCTACATATTGAGTCTAGGAGTAATTATTCCTGATTTTCACAAAAGGTTTGCAATCAAAGAATGGAATGATTGACCCCGACGTGATTTGAACACACAAACTTCTGATCTGGAGTCAGACGAGCTACCGTTGGGCCACGAGGTCATGTACAACTGTATTGTTTCTTAGCTACATATTGAGTCTAGGAGTAATTATTCCTGATTTTCACAAAAGGTTTGCAATCAAAGAATGAAATGATTGACCCCAACGTGATTTGAACACGCAACCTTCTGATCTGGAGTCAGACGCACTACCGTTGCGCCACGAGGTCACGCACAGCTGTATTGTTTCTTAGCTACATATTGAGTCTAGGAGTAATTATTCCTGATTTTCACAAAAGGTTTGCAATCAAAGAATGAAATGATTGACCCCAACGTGATTTGAACACGCAAACTTCTGATCTGGAGTCAGATGCGCTACCGTTGCACCACGAGGCCACGCACAGCTGTATTGTTTATTAGCTAGATGTTGAGTCTAGGAGTAATTATTCCTGATTTTCACAAAAGGTTTGCAATGAAAGAATGGAATGATTGACCCCGACGTGATTTGAACACGCAACCTTCTGATCTGGAGTCAGACGCGCTACCGTTGCGCCACGAGGCCATGTACAACTGTATTGTTTCTTAGCTACATATTGAGTCTAGGAGTAATTATTCCTGATTTTCACAAAAGGTTTGCAATCAAAGAATGGAATGATTGACCCAGACGTGATTTGAACACGCAACCTTCTGATCTGGAGTCAGACGCGCTACCGTTGGGCCACGAGGTCATGTACAACTGTATTGTTTCTTAGCTACATATTGAGTCTAGGAGTAATTATTCCTGATTTTCACCAAAGGTTTGCAATGAAAGAATGGAATGATTGACCCTGACGTGATTTGAACACGCAACCTTCTGATCTGGAGTCAGACCCGCTACCGTTGGGCCACGAGGCCACGCACAGCTGTATTGTTTCTTAGCTACATGTTGAGTCTAGGAGTAATTATTCCTGATTTTCACCAAAGGTTTGCAATTAAAGCATGGAATGATTGACCCCGACGTGATTTGAACACGCAACCTTCTGATCTGGAGTCAGACGCGCTACCGTTGCGCCACGAGGCCACGCACAGCTGTATTGTTTCTTAGCTACATGTTGAGTCTAGGAGTAATTATTCCTGATTTTTGCCAAAGGTTTGCAATGAAAGAATGGAACGATTGACCCCGACGTGATTTGAACACGCAACCTTCTGATCTGGAGTCAGACGCGCTACCGTTGCGCCACAAGGCCACGCACGGCTGTATTGTTTCTTAGCTACATGTTGAGTCTAGGAGTAATTATTCCTGATTTTTGCCAAAGGTTTGCAATGAAAGAATGGAACGATTGACCCCGACGTGATTTGAACACGCAACCTTCTGATCTGGAGTCAGACGCGCTACCGTTGCGCCACGAGGCCACGCACGGCTGTATTGTTTCTTAGCTACATGTTGAGTCTAGGAGTAATTATTCCGGATTTTTGCCAAAGGTTTGCAATGAAAGAATGGAACGATTGACCCCGACGTGATTTGAACACGCAACCTTCTGATCTGGAGTCAGACGCGCTACCGTTGCGCCACAAGGCCACGCACATCTGTATTGTTTCTTAGCTAGATGTTGAGTCTAGGAGTAATAATTACTGATTTTCACAAAAGGTTTGCAATCAAAGAATGGAACGATTGACCCCGACGTGATTTGAACACGCAACCTTCTGATCTGGAGTCAGACGCGCTACCGTTGCACCACGAGGCCACGCACAGCTGTATTGTTTCTTAGCTACATGTTGAGTCTAGGAGTAATTATTCCTGATTTTTGCCAAAGGTTTGCAATGAAAGAATGGAATGATTGACCCCGACGTGATTTGAACACGCAACCTTCTGATCTGGAGTCAGACGCGCTACCGTTGCGCCACGAGTCCACGCACAGCTGTATTGTTTCTTAGCTACATGTTGAGTCTAGGATTAATTATTCCTGATTTTTGCCAAAGGTTTGCAATCAAAGAATGGAATGATTGACCCCGACGTGATTTGAACACGCAACCTTCTGATCTGGAGTCAGACGCGCTACCGTTGCGCCACGAGGCCACGCACAGCTGTATTGTTTCTTAGCTAGTTGTTGAGTCTAGGAGTAATTATTCGTTGCGCCACGAGGCCACGCACAGCTGTATTGTTTCTTAGCTACATGTTGAGTCTAGGAGTAATTATTCCTGATTTTTGCCAAAGGTTTGCAATGAAAGAATGGAATGATTGATCCCGACGTGATTTGAACACGCAACCTTCTGATCTGGAGTCAGACGCGCTACCGTTGCGCCACGTGGCCACGCACAGCTGTATTGTTTCTTAGCTAGTTGTTGAGTCTAGGAGTAATTATTCGTTGCGCCACGAGGCCACGCACAGCTGTATTGTTTCTTAGCTACATGTTGAGTCTAGGAGTAATTATTCCTGATTTTTGCCAAAGGTTTGCAATGAAAGAATGGAATGATTGACCCTGACGTGATTTGAACACGCAACCTTCTGATCTGGAGTCAGACGCGCTACCGTTGCGCCAAGAGGCCACGCACAGCTGTATTGTTTATCAGCTAGATGTTGAGTCTAGGAGTAATTATTCCTGATTTTCACAAAAGGTTTGCAATGAAAGAATGGAATGATTGACCCTGACGTGATTTGAACACGCAACCTTCTGATCTGGAGTCAGACGCGCTACCGTTGCGCCACGAGGCCACGCACGGCTGTATTGTTTCTTAGCTACATGTTGAGTCTAGGAGTAATTATTCCTGATTTTTGCCAAAGGTTTGCAATCAAAGAATGGAATGATTGACCCCGACGTGATTTGAACACGCAACCTTCTGATTTGGAGTCAGACGCGCTACCGTTGCGCCACGAGGCCACGCACAGCTGTATTGTTTCTTAGCTAGATGTTGAGTCTAGGAGTAATTATTCCTGATTTTCATAAAAGGTTTGCAATGAAAGAATGGAATGATTGACCCCGACGTGTTTTGAAAACTTAACCTTCTGATCTGGAGTCAGACGCGCTACCGTTGCGCCACGAGGCCACGCACAGCTGGATTGTTTCTTAGGTACATGTTGAGTCTAGGAGTAAATATTCCTGATTTTCACAAAAAGTTTGCAATCGAAGAATGGAATGATTGACCCCGACGTGATTTGAACACGCAACCTTCTGATCTGGAGTCAGACGCGCTACCGTTGCGCCACGAGGCCACGCACAGCTGTATTGTTTCTTAGCTACATGTTGAGTCTAGGAGTAATTATTCCTGATTTTTGCCAAAGGTTTGCAATCAAAGAATGGAATGATTGACCCCGACGTGATTTGAACACGCAACCTTCTGATCTGGAGTCAGACGCGCTACCGTTGCGCCACGAGGCCACGCACACCTGTATTGTTTCTTAGCTACATGTTGAGTCTAGGAGTAATTATTCCTGATTTTCACAAAAGGTTTGCAATTAAAGCATGGAATGATTGACCCCGACGTGATTTGAACACGCAACCTTCTGATCTGGAGTCAGACGCGCTACCGTTGCGCCACGAGGCCACGCACAGCTGTATTGTTTCTTAGGTAGTTGTTGAGTCTAGGAGTAATTATTCCTGATTTTCAGAAATTGTTTGCCATCAAAGAATGGAATGATTGACCCCGACGTGATTTGAACACGCAACCTTCTGATCTGGAGTCAGACGCGCTACCGTTGCGCCATGAGGCCATGTACAACTGTATTGTTTCTTAGCTACATGTTGAGTCTAGGAGTAATTATTCCTGATTTTCACAAAAGGTTTGCCATCAAAGAATGGAATGATTGACCCCGACGTGATTTGAACACGCAACCTTCTGATCTGGAGTCAGACGCGCTACCGTTGCGCCACGAGGTCATGTACAACTGTATTGTTTCTTAGCTACATATTGAGTCTAGGAGTAATTATTCCTGATTTTCACAAAAGGTTTGCAATCAAAGAATGGAATGATTGACCCCGACGTGATTTGAACACGCAACCTTCTGATCTGGAGTCAGACGCGCTACCGTTGCGCCACGAGGCCACGCACAGCTGTATTGTTTCTTAGCTACATGTTGAGTCTAGGAGTAATTATTCCTGATTTTTGCCAAAGGTTTGCAATCAAAGAATGGAATGATTGACCCCGACGTGATTTGAACACGCAACCTTCTGATCTGGAGTCAGACGCGCTACCGTTGCGCCACGAGGCCACGCACACCTGTATTGTTTCTTAGCTACATGTTGAGTCTAGGAGTAATTATTCCTGATTTTCACCAAAGGTTTGCAATGAAAGAATGGAATGATTGACCCCGACGTGATTTGAACACGCAACCTTCTGATCTGGAGTCAGACGCGCTACCGTTGCGCCACGAGGCCACGCACAGCTGTATTGTTTCTTAGGTAGTTGTTGAGTCTAGGAGTAATTATTCCTGATTTTCACAAAAGGTTTGCAATTAAAGCATGGAATGATTGACCCCGACGTGATTTGAACACGCAACCTTCTGATCTGGAGTCAGACGCGCTACCGTTGCGCCACGAGGCCACGCACAGCTGTATTGTTTCTTAGGTAGTTGTTGAGTCTAGGAGTAATTATTCCTGATTTTCAGAAATTGTTTGCCATCAAAGAATGGAATGATTGACCCCGACGTGATTTGAACACGCAACCTTCTGATCTGGAGTCAGACGCGCTACCGTTGCGCCATGAGGCCATGTACAACTGTATTGTTTCTTAGCTACATGTTGAGTCTAGGAGTAATTATTCCTGATTTTCACAAAAGGTTTGCCATCAAAGAATGGAATGATTGACCCCGACGTGATTTGAACACGCAACCTTCTGATCTGGAGTCAGACGCGCTACCGTTGCGCCACGAGGTCATGTACAACTGTATTGTTTCTTAGCTACATATTGAGTCTAGGAGTAATTATTCCTGATTTTCACAAAAGGTTTGCAATCAAAGAATGGAATGATTGACCCCGACGTGATTTGAACACGCAACCTTCTGATCTGGAGTCAGACGCACTACCGTTGCGCCACGAGGTCATGTACAACTGTATTGTTTCTTAGCTACATATTGAGTCTAGGAGTAATTATTCCTGATTTTCACAAAAGGTTTGCAATCAAAGAATGGAATGATTGACCCCGACGTGATTTGAACACGCAACCTTCTGATCTGGAGTCAGACGCGCTACCGTTGCGCCACGAGGTCATGTACAACTGTATTGTTTCTTAGCTACATATTGAGTCTAGGAGTAATTATTCCTGATTTTCACAAAAGGTTTGCAATGAAAGAATGGAATGATTGACCCCGACGTGATTTGAACACGCAACCTTCTGATCTGGAGTCAGACGCGCTACCGTTGCGCCACGAGGCCATGCACAGCTGTATTGTTTCTTAGCTACATGTTGAGTCTAGGAGTAATTATTCCTGATTTTCACCAAAGGTTTGCAATGAAAGAATGGAATGATTGACCCCGACGTGATATGAACACGCAACCTTCTGATCTGGAGTCAGACGCGCTACCGTTGGGCCACGAGGCCACGCACAGCTGTATTGTTTCTTAGCTACATGTTGAGTCTAGGAGTAATTATTCCTGATTTTCACCAAAGGTTTGCAATGAAAGAATGGAATGATTGACCCCGACGTGATTTGAACACGCAACCTTCTGATCTGGAGTCAGACGCGCTACCGTTGCGCCACGAGGCCACGCACAGCTGTATTGTTTCTTAGGTAGTTGTTGAGTCTAGGAGTAATTATTCCTGATTTTCACAAAAGGTTTGCAATTAAAGCATGGAATGATTGACCCCGACGTGATTTGAACACGCAACCTTCTGATCTGGAGTCAGACGCGCTACCGTTGCGCCACGAGGCCACGCACAGCTGTATTGTTTCTTAGGTAGTTGTTGAGTCTAGGAGTAATTATTCCTGATTTTCAGAAATTGTTTGCCATCAAAGAATGGAATGATTGACCCCGACGTGATTTGAACACGCAACCTTCTGATCTGGAGTCAGACGCGCTACCGTTGCGCCACGAGGTCATGTACAACTGTATTGTTTCTTAGCTACATATTGAGTCTAGGAGTAATTATTCCTGATTTTCACAAAAGGTTTGCAATCAAAGAATGGAATGATTGACCCCGACGTGATTTGAACACGCAACCTTCTGATCTGGAGTCAGACGCACTACCGTTGCGCCACGAGGTCATGTACAACTGTATTGTTTCTTAGCTACATATTGAGTCTAGGAGTAATTATTCCTGATTTTCACAAAAGGTTTGCAATCAAAGAATGGAATGATTGACCCCGACGTGATTTGAACACGCAACCTTCTGATCTGGAGTCAGACGCGCTACCGTTGCGCCACGAGGTCATGTACAACTGTATTGTTTCTTAGCTACATATTGAGTCTAGGAGTAATTATTCCTGATTTTCACAAAAGGTTTGCAATGAAAGAATGGAATGATTGACCCCGACGTGATTTGAACACGCAACCTTCTGATCTGGAGTCAGACGCGCTACCGTTGGGCCACGAGGCCATGTACAACTGTATTGTTTCTTAGCTACATGTTGAGTCTAGGAGTAATTATTCCTGATTTTCACAAAAGGTTTGCAATCAAAGAATGGAATGATTGACCCCGACGTGATTTGAACACGCAACCTTCTGATCTGGAGTCAGACGCACTACCGTTGCGCCACGAGGCCATGCACAGCTGTATTGTTTCTTAGCTACATGTTGAGTCTAGGAGTAATTATTCCTGATTTTCACCAAAGGTTTGCAATGAAAGAATGGAATGATTGACCCCGACGTGATTTGAACACGCAACCTTCTGATCTGGAGTCAGACGCGCTACCGTTGGGCCACGAGGCCACGCACAGCTGTATTGTTTCTTAGCTACATGTTGAGTCTAGGAGTAATTATTCCTGATTTTCACCAAAGGTTTGCAATGAAAGAATGGAATGATTGACCCCGACGTGATTTGAACACGCAACCTTCTGATCTGGAGTCAGACGCACTACCGTTGCGCCACGAGGTCATTTACAACTGTATTGTTTCTTAGCTACATATTGAGTCTAGGAGTAATTATTCCTGATTTTCACAAAAGGTTTGCAATCAAAGAATGGAATGATTGACCCCGACGTGATTTGAACACGCAACCTTCTGATCTGGAGTCAGACGCGCTACCGTTGCGCCACGAGGTCATGTACAACTGTATTGTTTCTTAGCTACATATTGAGTCTAGGAGTAATTATTCCTGATTTTCACAAAAGGTTTGCAATGAAAGAATGGAATGATTGACCCCGACGTGATTTGAACACGCAACCTTCTGATCTGGAGTCAGACGCGCTACCGTTGCGCCACGAGGCCACGCACAGCTGGATTGTTTCTTAGGTACATGTTGAGTCTAGGAGTAAATATTCCTGATTTTCACAAAAAGTTTGCAATCGAAGAATGGAATGATTGACCCCGACGTGATTTGAACACGCAACCTTCTGATCTGGAGTCAGACGCGCTACCGTTGCGCCACGAGGCCACGCACAGCTGTATTGTTTCTTAGCTACATGTTGAGTCTAGGAGTAATTATTCCTGATTTTTGCCAAAGGTTTGCAATCAAAGAATGGAATGATTGACCCCGACGTGATTTGAACACGCAACCTTCTGATCTGGAGTCAGACGCGCTACCGTTGCGCCACGAGGCCACGCACAGCTGTATTGTTTCTTAGCTACATGTTGAGTCTAGGAGTAATTATTCCTGATTTTCACCAAAGGTTTGCAATGAAAGAATGGAATGATTGACCCCGACGTGATTTGAACACGCAACCTTCTGATCTGGAGTCAGACGCGCTACCGTTGCGCCACGAGGCCACGCACAGCTGTATTGTTTCTTAGGTAGTTGTTGAGTCTAGGAGTAATTATTCCTGATTTTCAGAAATTGTTTGCCATCAAAGAATGGAATGATTGACCCCGACGTGATTTGAACACGCAACCTTCTGATCTGGAGTCAGACGCGCTACCGTTGCGCCATGAGGCCATGTACAACTGTATTGTTTCTTAGCTACATGTTGAGTCTAGGAGTAATTATTCCTGATTTTCACAAAAGGTTTGCCATCAAAGAATGGAATGATTGACCCCGACGTGATTTGAACACGCAACCTTCTGATCTGGAGTCAGACGCGCTACCGTTGCGCCACGAGGTCATGTACAACTGTATTGTTTCTTAGCTACATATTGAGTCTAGGAGTAATTATTCCTGATTTTCACAAAAGGTTTGCAATCAAAGAATGGAATGATTGACCCCGACGTGATTTGAACACACAACCTTCTGATCTGGAGTCAGACGCGCTACCGTTGCGCCACGAGGTCATGTACAACTGTATTGTTTCTTAGCTACATGTTGAGTCTAGGAGTAATTATTCCTGATTTTCACAAAAGGTTTGCAATTAAAGCATGGAATGATTGACCCCGACGTGATTTGAACACGCAACCTTCTGATCTGGAGTCAGACGCGCTACCGTTGCGCCACGAGGCCACGCACAGCTGTATTGTTTCTTAGGTAGTTGTTGAGTCTAGGAGTAATTATTCCTGATTTTCAGAAATTGTTTGCCATCAAAGAATGGAATGATTGACCCCGACGTGATTTGAACACGCAACCTTCTGATCTGGAGTCAGACGCGCTACCGTTGCGCCATGAGGCCATGTACAACTGTATTGTTTCTTAGCTACATGTTGAGTCTAGGAGTAATTATTCCTGATTTTCACAAAAGGTTTGCCATCAAAGAATGGAATGATTGACCCCGACGTGATTTGAACACGCAACCTTCTGATCTGGAGTCAGACGCGCTACCGTTGCGCCACGAGGTCATGTACAACTGTATTGTTTCTTAGCTACATATTGAGTCTAGGAGTAATTATTCCTGATTTTCACAAAAGGTTTGCAATCAAAGAATGGAATGATTGACCCCGACGTGATTTGAACACGCAACCTTCTGATCTGGAGTCAGACGCACTACCGTTGCGCCACGAGGTCATTTACACCTGTATTGTTTCTTAGCTACATATTGAGTCTAGGAGTAATTATTCCTGATTTTCACAAAAGGTTTGCAATCAAAGAATGGAATGATTGACCCCGACGTGATTTGAACACGCAACCTTCTGATCTGGAGTCAGACGCACTACCGTTGCGCCACGAGGTCATGTACAACTGTATTGTTTCTTAGCTACATATTGAGTCTAGGAGTAATTATTCCTGATTTTCACAAAAGGTTTGCAATCAAAGAATGGAATGATTGACCCCGACGTGATTTGAACACGCAACCTTCTGATCTGGAGTCAGACGCGCTACCGTTGCGCCACGAGGTCATGTACAACTGTATTGTTTCTTAGCTACATATTGAGTCTAGGAGTAATTATTCCTGATTTTCACAAAAGGTTTGCAATGAAAGAATGGAATGATTGACCCCGACGTGATTTGAACACGCAACCTTCTGATCTGGAGTCAGACGCGCTACCGTTGGGCCACGAGGCCATGTACAACTGTATTGTTTCTTAGCTACATGTTGAGTCTAGGAATAATTATTCCTGATTTTCACAAAAGGTTTGCAATCAAAGAATGGAATGATTGACCCCGACGTGATTTGAACACGCAACCTTCTGATCTGGAGTCAGACGAGCTACCGTTGCGCCACGAGGCCATGCACAGCTGTATTGTTTCTTAGCTACATGTTGAGTCTAGGAGTAATTATTCCTGATTTTCACCAAAGGTTTGCAATGAAAGAATGGAATGATTGACCCCGACGTGATTTGAACACGCAACCTTCTGATCTGGAGTCAGACGCGCTACCGTTGGGCCACGAGGCCACGCACAGCTGTATTGTTTCTTAGCTACATGTTGAGTCTAGGAGTAATTATTCCTGATTTTCACCAAAGGTTTGCAATGAAAGAATGGAATGATTGACCCCGACGTGATTTGAACACGCAACCTTCTGATCTGGAGTCAGACGCGCTACCGTTGGGCCACGAGGCCACGCACAGCTGTATTGTTTCTTAGCTACATGTTGAGTCTAGGAGTAATTATTCCTGATTTTCACCAAAGGTTTGCAATGAAAGAATGGAATGATTGACCCCGACGTGATTTGAACACGCAACCTTCTGATCTGGAGTCAGACGCGCTACCGTTGGGCCACGAGGCCACGCACAGCTGTATTGTTTCTTAGCTACATGTTGAGTCTAGGAGTAATTATTCCTGATTTTCACAAAAGGTTTGCAATTAAAGCATGGAATGATTGACCCCGACGTGATTTGAACACGCAACCTTCTGATCTGGAGTCAGACGCGCTACCGTTGCGCCACGAGGCCACGCACAGCTGTATTGTTTCTTAGGTAGTTGTTGAGTCTAGGAGTAATTATTCCTGATTTTCAGAAATTGTTTGCCATCAAAGAATGGAATGATTGACCCCGACGTGATTTGAACACGCAACCTTCTGATCTGGAGTCAGACGCGCTACCGTTGCGCCACGAGGTCATGTACAACTGTATTGTTTCTTAGCTACATATTGAGTCTAGGAGTAATTATTCCTGATTTTCACAAAAGGTTTGCAATCAAAGAATGGAATGATTGACCCCGACGTGATTTGAACACACAACCTTCTGATCTGGAGTCAGACGCACTACCGTTGCGCCACGAGGTCATTTACACCTGTATTGTTTCTTAGCTACATATTGAGTCTAGGAGTAATTATTCCTGATTTTCACAAAAGGTTTGCAATCAAAGAATGGAATGATTGACCCCGACGTGATTTGAACACGCAACCTTCTGATCTGGAGTCAGACGCACTACCGTTGCGCCACGAGGTCATGTACAACTGTATTGTTTCTTAGCTACATATTGAGTCTAGGAGTAATTATTCCTGATTTTCACAAAAGGTTTGCAATCAAAGAATGGAATGATTGACCCCGACGTGATTTGAACACGCAACCTTCTGATCTGGAGTCAGACGCGCTACCGTTGCGCCACGAGGTCATGTACAACTGTATTGTTTCTTAGCTACATATTGAGTCTAGGAGTAATTATTCCTGATTTTCACAAAAGGTTTGCAATGAAAGAATGGAATGATTGACCCCGACGTGATTTGAACACGCAACCTTCTGATCTGGAGTCAGACGCGCTACCGTTGGGCCACGAGGCCATGTACAACTGTATTGTTTCTTAGCTACATGTTGAGTCTAGGAGTAATTATTCCTGATTTTCACAAAAGGTTTGCAATCAAAGAATGGAATGATTGACCCCGACGTGATTTGAACACGCAACCTTCTGATCTGGAGTCAGACGAGCTACCGTTGCGCCACGAGGCCATGCACAGCTGTATTGTTTCTTAGCTACATGTTGAGTCTAGGAGTAATTAGTCCTGATTTTCACCAAAGGTTTGCAATGAAAGAATGGAATGATTGACCCCGACGTGATTTGAACACACAAACTTCTGATCTGGAGTCAGACGCGCTACCGTTGGGCCACGAGGCCACGCACACCTGTATTGTTTCTTAGCTACATGTTGAGTCTAGGAGTAATTATTCCTGATTTTCACCAAAGGTTTGCAATGAAAGAATGGAATGATTGACCCCGACGTGATTTGAACACGCAACCTTCTGATCTGGAGTCAGACGCGCTACCGTTGCACCACGAGGCCACGCACAGCTGTATTGTTTCTTAGCTACATGTTGAGTCTAGGAGTAATTATTCCTGATTTTCACCAAAGGTTTGCAATGAAAGAATGGAATGATTGACCCCGACGTGATTTGAACACGCAACCTTCTGATCTGGAGTCAGACGCGCTACCGTTGGGCCACGAGGCCACGCACAGCTGTATTGTTTCTTAGCTACATGTTGAGTCTAGGAGTAATTATTCCTGATTTTCACAAAAGGTTTGCAATCAAAGAATGGAATGATTGACCCCGATGTGATTTGAACATGCAACCTTCTGATCTGGAGTCAGACGCGCTACCGTTGCGCCACGAGGTCATGTACAACTGTATTGTTTCTTAGCTACATATTGAGTCTAGGAGTAATTATTCCTGATTTTCACAAAAGGTTTGCAATCAAAGAATGGAATGATTGACCCCGACGTGATTTGAACACACAACCTTCTGATCTGGAGTCAGACGCACTACCGTTGCGCCACGAGGTCATTTACAACTGTATTGTTTCTTAGCTACATATTGAGTCTAGGAGTAATTATTCCTGATTTTCACAAAAGGTTTGCAATCAAAGAATGGAATGATTGACCCCGACGTGATTTGAACACGCAACCTTCTGATCTGGAGTCAGACGCACTACCGTTGCGCCACGAGGTCATTTACAACTGTATTGTTTCTTAGCTACATATTGAGTCTAGGAGTAATTATTCCTGATTTTCACAAAAGGTTTGCAATCAAAGAATGGAATGATTGACCCCGACGTGATTTGAACACGCAACCTTCTGATCTGGAGTCAGACGCGCTACCGTTGCGCCACGAGGTCATGAACAACTGTATTGTTTCTTAGCTACATATTGAGTCTAGGAGTAATTATTCCTGATTTTCACAAAAGGTTTGCAATGAAAGAATGGAATGATTGACCCCGACGTGATTTGAACACGCAACCTTCTGATCTGGAGTCAGACGCGCTACCGTTGGGCCACGAGGCCAAGCACAGCTGTATTGTTTCTTAGCTACATGTTGAGTCTAGGAGTAATTATTCCTGATTTTCACCAAAGGTTTGCAATGAAAGAATGGAATGATTGACCCCGACGTGATTTGAACACGCAACCTTCTGATCTGGAGTCAGACGCGCTACCGTTTCGCCACGAGGCCACGCACAGCTGTATTGTTTCTTAGCTAGTTGTTGAGTCTAGGAGTAATTATTCCTGATTTTCACAAAAGGTTTGCAATGAAAGAATGGAATGATTGACCCCGACGTGATTTGAACACGCAACCTTCTGATCTGGAGTCAGACGCGCTACCGTTGGGCCACGAGGCCACGCAAAGCTGTATTGTTTCTTAGCTACATGTTGAGTCTAGGAGTAATTATTCCTGATTTTCACCAAAGGTTTGCAATGAAAGAATGGAATGATTGACCCCGACTTGATTTGAACACGCAACCTTCTGATCTGGAGTCAGACGCGCTACCGTCTCGCCACGAGGCCACGCACAGCTGTATTGTTTCTTAGCTAGTTGTTGAGTCTAGGAGTAATTATTCCTGATTTTTGCCAAAGGTTTGCAATGAAAGAATGGAATGATTGACCCCGACGTGATTTGAACACGCAACCTTCTGATCTGGAGTCAGACGCGCTACCGTTGCGCCACGAGGTCATGTACAACTGTATTGTTTCTTAGCTACATATTGAGTCTAGGAGTAATTATTTCTGATTTTCACAAAAGGTTTGTAATGAAAGAATGGAATGATTGACCCCGACGTGATTTGAACACGCAACCTTCTGATCTGGAGTCAGACGCGCTACCGTTGCGCCACGAGGCCACGCACGGCTGTATTGTTTCTTAGCTACATGTTGAGTCTAGGAGTAATTATTCCTGATTTTCACCAAAGGTTTGCAATGAAAGAATGGAATGATTGACCCCGACGTGATTTGAACACGCAACCTTCTGATCTGGAGTCAGACGCGCTACCGTTGGGCCACGAGGCCACGCACAGCTGTATTGTTTCTTAGCTACATGTTGAGTCTAGGAGTAATTATTCCTGATTTTCACCAAAGGTTTGCAATGAAAGAATGGAATGATTGACCCCGACGTGATTTGAACACGCAACCTTCTGATCTGGAGTCAGACGCGCTACAGTTGCGCCACGAGGCCACGCACAGCTGTATTGTTTCTTAGCTACATGTTGAGTCTAGGAGTAATTATTCCTGATTTTCACCAAAGGTTTGCAATGAAAGAATGGAATGATTGACCCCGACGTGATTTGAACACGCAACCTTCTGATCTGGAGTCAGACGCGCTACCGTTGGGCCACGAGGCCACGCACAGCTGTATTGTTTCTTAGCTACATGTTGAGTCTAGGAGTAATTATTCCTGATTTTCACCAAAGGTTTGCAATGAAAGAATGGAATGATTGACCCCGACGTGATTTGAACACGCAACCTTCTGATCTGGAGTCAGACGCGCTACCGTTTCGCCACGAGGCCACGCACAGCTGTATTGTTTCTTAGCTACATGTTGAGTCTAGGAGTAATTATTCCTGATTTTCACCAAAGGTTTGCAATGAAAGAATGGAATGATTGACCCCGACGTGATTTGAACACGCAACCTTCTGATCTGGAGTCAGACGCGCTACAGTTGCG
>NC_090187.1:337500-357500 GCF_024679245.1 Pseudorasbora parva | reverse complement strand
CTAGGAGTAATTATTCCTGATTTTCACAAAAGGTTTGCAATCAAAGAATGGAATGATTGACCCCGACGTGATTTGAACACGCAACCTTCTGATCTGGAGTCAGACGCGCTACCGTTGCGCCACGAGGTCATGTACAACTGTATTGTTTCTTAGCTACATATTGAGTCTAGGAGTAATTATTCCTGATTTTCACAAAAGGTTTGCAATGAAAGAATGGAATGATTGACCCCGACGTGATTTGAACACGCAACCTTCTGATCTGGAGTAAGACGCGCTACCGTTTCGCCACGAGGCCACGCACAGCTGTATTGTTTCTTAGCTAGTTGTTGAGTCTAGGAGTAATTATTCCTGATTTTCACAAAAGGTTTGCAATGAAAGAATGGAATGATTGACCCCGACGTGATTTGAACACGCAACCTTCTGATCTGGAGTCAGACGCGCTACCGTTGCGCCACGTGGCCACGCACAGCTGTATTGTTTCTTAGCTAGTTGTTGAGTCTAGGAGTAATTATTCGTTGCGCCACGAGGCCACGCACAGCTGTATTGTTTCTTAGCTACATGTTGAGTCTAGGAGTAATTATTCCTGATTTTTGCCAAAGGTTTGCAATGAAAGAATGGAATGATTGATCCCGACGTGATTTGAACACGCAACCTTCTGATCTGGAGTCAGACGCGCTACCGTTGCGCCACGAGGCCACGCACACCTGTATTGTTTCTTAGCTAGATGTTGAGTCTAGGAGTAATTATTCCTGATTTTCACAAAAGGTTTGCAATGAAAGAATGGAATGATTGACCCCGACGTGATTTGAACACGCTACCTTCTGATTTGGAGTCAGACGCGCTACCGTTGCGCCACGAGGCCACGCACAGCTGTATTGTTTCTTAGCTAGATGTTGAGTCTAGGAGTAATTATTCCTGATTTTCACAAAAGGTTTGCAATCAAAGAATGGAATGATTGACCCCGATGTGATTTGAACATGCAACCTTCTGATCTGGAGTCAGACGCGCTACCGTTGCGCCACGAGGTCATGTACAACTGTATTGTTTCTTAGCTACATATTGAGTCTAGGAGTAATTATTCCTGATTTTCACAAAAGGTTTGCAATCAAAGAATGGAATGATTGACCCCGACGTGATTTGAACACACAACCTTCTGATCTGGAGTCAGACGCACTACCGTTGCGCCACGAGGTCATTTACAACTGTATTGTTTCTTAGCTACATATTGAGTCTAGGAGTAATTATTCCTGATTTTCACAAAAGGTTTGCAATCAAAGAATGGAATGATTGACCCCGAAGTGATTTGAACACGCAACCTTCTGATCTGGAGTCAGACGCGCTACCGTTGCGCCACGAGGTCATGTACAACTGTATTGTTTCTTAGCTACATATTGAGTCTAGGAGTAATTATTCCTGATTTTCACAAAAGGTTTGCAATGAAAGAATGGAATGATTGACCCCGACGTGATTTGAACACGCAACCTTCTGATCTGGAGTAAGACGCACTACCGTTGCGCAACGAGGTCATTTACAACTGTATTGTTTCTTAGCTACATATTGAGTCTAGGAGTAATTATTCCTGATTTTCACAAAAGGTTTGCAATCAAAGAATGGAATGATTGACCCCGACGTGATTTGAACACGCAACCTTCTGATCTGGAGTCAGACGCGCTACCGTTGCGCCACGAGGTCATGTACAACTGTATTGTTTCTTAGCTACATATTGAGTCTAGGAGTAATTATTCCTGATTTTCACAAAAGGTTTGCAATGAAAGAATGGAATGATTGACCCCGACGTGATTTGAACACGCAACCTTCTGATCTGGAGTAAGACGCGCTACCGTTTCGCCACGAGGCCACGCACAGCTGTATTGTTTCTTAGCTAGTTGTTGAGTCTAGGAGTAATTATTCCTGATTTTCACAAAAGGTTTGCAATGAAAGAATGGAATGATTGACCCCGACGTGATTTGAACACGCAACCTTCTGATCTGGAGTCAGACGCGCTACCGTTGGGCCACGAGGCCACGCACAGCTGTATTGTTTCTTAGCTACATGTTGAGTCTAGGAGTAATTATTCCTGATTTTCACCAAAGGTTTGCAATGAAAGAATGGAATGATTGACCCCGACGTGATTTGAACACGCAACCTTCTGATCTGGAGTCAGACGCGCTACCGTCTCGCCACGAGGCCACGCACAGCTGTATTGTTTCTTAGCTAGTTGTTGAGTCTAGGAGTAATTATTCCTGATTTTTGCCAAAGGTTTGCAATGAAAGAATGGAATGATTGACCCCGACGTGATTTGAACACGCAACCTTCTGATCTGGAGTCAGACGCACTACCGTTGCGCCACGAGGTCATGTACAACTGTATTGTTTCTTAGCTACATATTGAGTCTAGGAGTAATTATTTCTGATTTTCACAAAAGGTTTGCAATGAAAGAATGGAATGATTGACCCCGACGTGATTTGAACACGCAACCTTCTGATCTGGAGTCAGTCGCGCTACCGTTGGGCCACGAGGCCACGCACAGCTGTATTGTTTCTTAGCTACATGTTGAGTCTAGGAGTAATTATTCCTGATTTTCACCAAAGGTTTGCAATGAAAGAATGGAATGATTGACCCCGACGTGATTTGAACACACAACCTTCTGATCTGGAGTCAGACGCGCTACCGTTTCGCCACGAGGCCACGCACAGCTGTATTGTTTCTTAGCTACATGTTGAGTCTAGGAGTAATTATTCCTGATTTTCACCAAAGGTTTGCAATGAAAGAATGGAATGATTGACCACGACGTGATTTGAACACGCAACCTTCTGATCTGGAGTCAGACGCGCTACCGTTGGGCAACGAGGCCACGCACAGCTGTATTGTTTCTTAGCTACATGTTGAGTCTAGGAGTAATTATTCCTGATTTTCACCGAAGGTTTGCAATGAAAGAATGGAATGATTGACCCCGACGTGATTTGAACACGCAACCTTCTGATCTGGAGTCAGACGCGCTACCGTTGCGCCACGAGGCCACGCACAGCTGTATTGTTTCATAGGTAGTTGTTGAGTCTAGGAGTAATTATTCCTGATTTTCACAAAAGGTTTGCAATTAAAGCATGGAATGATTGACCCCGACGTGATTTGAACACGCAACCTTCTGATCTGGAGTCAGACGCGCTACTGTTGCGCCACGAGGCCACGCAGAGCTGTATTGTTTCTTAGCTACATGTTGAGTCTAGGAGTAATTATTCCTGATTTTCACAAAAGGTTTGCCATCAAAGAATGGAATGATTGACCTCGACGTGATTTGAAAACGCAACCTTCTGATCTGGAGTCAGACGCGCTACCGTTGCGCCACGAGGCCACGCACAGCTGTATTGTTTCTTAGCTACATGTTGAGTCTAGGAGTAATTATTCCTGATTTTTGCCAAAGGTTTGCAATGAAAGAATGGAACGATTGACCCCGACGTGATTTGAACACGCAACCTTCTGATCTGGAGTCAGACGCGCTACCGTTGCGCCACAAGGCCACGCACATCTGTATTGTTTCTTAGCTAGATGTTGAGTCTAGGAGTAATTATTCCTGATTTTCACAAAAGGTTTGCAATTAAAAGAATGGAATGATTGACCCCGACGTGATTTGAACACGCAACCTTCTGATCTGGAGTCAGACGCGCTTCCGTTGCGCCACGAGGCCATGTACAGCAGTATTGTTTCTTAGCTAGTTGTTGAGTCTTCGAGTAATTATTCCTGATTTTCACAAAAGATTTGCAATTAAAAGAATGGAATGATTGACCCCGACGTGATTTGAACACGCAACCTTCTGATCTGGAGTCAGACGCGCTACCGTTGCGCCACGAGGCCATGTACACCTGTATTGTTTCTTAGCTAGTTGTTGAGTCTAGGAGTAATTATTCCTGATTTTCACAAAAGGTTTGCAATCAAAGAATGGAATGATTGACCCCGACGTGATTTGAACACGCAACCTTCTGATCTGGAGTCAGACGCGCTACCGTTGCGCCACGAGGCCATGTACAGCAGTATTGTTTCTTAGCTAGTTGTTGAGTCTAGGAGTAATTATTCCTGATTTTCACAAAAGGTTTGCAATCAAAGAATGGAATGATTGACCCCGACGTGATTTGAACACGCAACCTTCTGATCTGGAGTCAGACGCGCTACCGTTGCGCCACGAGGTCATGTACAACTGTATTGTTTCTTAGCTAGTTGTTGAGTCTAGGAGTAATTATTCCTGATTTTCACAAAAGGTTTGCAATCAAAGAATGAAATGATTGACCCCAACGTGATTTGAACACGCAAACTTCTGATCTGGAGTCAGATGCGCTACCGTTGCGCCACGAGGCCACGCACAGCTGTATTGTTTCTTAGCTACATATTGAGTCTAGGAGTAATTATTCCTGATTTTCACAAAAGGTTTGCAATCAAAGAATGGAATGATTGACCCCGACGTGATTTGAACACGCAACCTTCTGATCTGGAGTCAGACGCGCTACTGTTGCGCCACGAGGCCATGTACAACTGTATTGTTTCTTAGCTACATATTGAGTCTAGGAGTAATTATTCCTGATTTTCACAAAAGGTTTGCAATCAGAGAATGGAATGATTGACCCAGACGTGATTTGAACACGCAACCTTCTGATCTGGAGTCAGACGCGCTACCGTTGCGCCACGAGGCCACGAACAGCTGTAATGTTTCTTAGCTACATGTTGAGTCTAGGAGTAATTATTCCTGATTTTCACCAAAGGTTTGCAATGAAAGAATGGAATGATTGACCCTGACGTGATTTGAACACGCAACCTTCTGATGTGGAGTCAGACGCACTACCGTTGCGCCACCAGGCCACGTACAACTGTATTGTTCGTTAGCTACATATTGAGTCTAGGAGTAATTATTCCTGATTTTCACCAAAGGTTTGCAATGAAAGAATGGAATGATTCACCCGACGTGATTTGAACACGCAACCTTCTGATCTGGAGTCAGACGCGCTACCGTTGCGCCACAAGGCCACGCACATCTGTATTGTTTCTTAGCTAGATGTTGAGTCTAGGAGTAATAATTACTGATTTTCACAAAAGGTTTGCAATCAAAGAATGGAACGATTGACCCCGACGTGATTTGAACACGCAACCTTCTGATCTGGAGTCAGACGCGCTACCGTTGCGCCACGAGGCCACGCACAGCTGTATTGTTTCTTAGCTACATGTTGAGTCTAGGAGTAATTATTCCTGATTTTTGCCAAAGGTTTGCAATGAAAGAATGGAATGATTGACCCCGACGTGATTTGAACACGCAACCTTCTGATCTGGAGTCAGACACGCTACCGTTGCGCCACGAGTCCACGCACAGCTGTATTGTTTCTTAGCTACATGTTGAGTCTAGGAGTAATTATTCCTGATTTTTGCCAAAGGTTTGCAATCAAAGAATGGAATGATTGACCCCGACGTGATTTGAACACGCAACCTTCTGATCTGGAGTCAGACGCGCTACCGTTGCGCCACGAGGCCACGCACAGCTGTATTGTTTCTTAGCTACATGTTGAGTCTAGGAGTAATCATTCCTGATTTTAACAAAAGGTTTGCAATGAAAGAATGGAATGATTGACCCCGACGTGATTTGAACACACAACCTTCTGATCTGGAGTCAGACACGCTACCGTTGCGCCACGAGGCCACTCACGGCTGTATTGTTTCTTAGCTACATGTTGAGTCTAGGAGTAATTATTCCTGATTTTTGGCAAAGGTTTGCAATCAAAGAATGGAATGATTGACCCCGACGTGATTTGAACACACAACCTTCTGATCTGGAGTCAGACGCGCTACCGTTGCGCCACGAGGCCACGCACAGCTGTATTGTTTCTTAGCTAGTTGTTGAGTCTAGGAGTAATTATTCGTTGCGCCACGAGGCCACGCACAGCTGTATTGTTTCTTAGCTACATGTTGAGTCTAGGAGTAATTATTCCTGATTTTTGCCAAAGGTTTGCAATGAAAGAATGGAATGATTGATCCCGACGTGATTTGAACACGCAACCTTCTGATCTGGAGTCAGACGCGCTACCGTTGCGCCACGAGGCCACGCACACCTGTATTGTTTCTTAGCTAGATGTTGAGTCTAGGAGTAATTATTCCTGATTTTTGCCAAAGGTTTGCAATCAAAGAATGGAATGATTGACCCCGACGTGATTTGAACACGCAACCTTCTGATCTGGAGTCAGACGCGCTACCGTTGCGCCAAGAGGCCACGCACAGCTGTATTGTTTATTAGCTAGATGTTGAGTCTAGGAGTAATTATTCCTGATTTTCACAAAAGGTTTGCAATGAAAGAATGGAATGATTGACCCTGACGTGATTTGAACACGCAACCTTCTGATCTGGAGTCAGACGCGCTACCGTTGCGCCACGAGGCCACGCACGGCTGTATTGTTTCTTAGCTACATGTTGAGTCTAGGAGTAATTATTCCTGATTTTTGCCAAAGGTTTGCAATCAAAGAATGGAATGATTGACCCCGACGTGATTTGAACACGCAACCTTCTGATTTGGAGTCAGACGCGCTACCGTTGCGCCACGAGGCCACGCACAGCTGTATTGTTTCTTAGCTAGATGTTGAGTCTAGGAGTAATTATTCCTGATTTTCATAAAAGGTTTGCAATGAAAGAATGGAATGATTGACCCCGACGTGTTTTGAAAACTTAACCTTCTGATCTGGAGTCAGACGCGCTACCGTTGCGCCACGAGGCCACGCACAGCTGGATTGTTTCTTAGGTACATGTTGAGTCTAGGAGTAAATATTCCTGATTTTCACAAAAAGTTTGCAATCGAAGAATGGAATGATTGACCCCGACGTGATTTGAACACGCAACCTTCTGATCTGGAGTCAGACGCGCTACCGTTGCGCCACGAGGCCACGCACAGCTGTATTGTTTCTTAGCTACATGTTGAGTCTAGGAGTAATTATTCCTGATTTTTGCCAAAGGTTTGCAATCAAAGAATGGAATGATTGACCCCGACGTGATTTGAACACGCAACCTTCTGATCTGGAGTCAGACACGCTACCGTTGCGCCACGAGGTCACGCACAGCTGTATTGTTTCTTAGCTACATGTTGAGTCTAGGAGTAATTATTCCTGATTTTCACAAAAGGTTTGCAATGAAAGAATGGAATGATTGACCCCGACGTGATTTGAACACGCAACCTTCTGATCTGGAGTCAGACGCGCTACCGTTGCGCCACGAGGCCACGCACAGCTGTATTGTTTCTTAGCTACATGTTGAGTCTAGGAGTAATTATTCCTGATTTTCACAAAAGGTTTGCAATGAAAGAATGGAATGATTGACCCCGACGTGATTTGAACACGCAACCTTCTGATCTCGAATCAGACACGCTACCGTTGCGCCACGAGGCCATGTACAACTGTATTGTTTCTTAGCTACATGTTGAGTCTAGGAGTAATCATTCCTGATTTTAACAAAAGGTTTGCAATGAAAGAATGGAATGATTGACCCCGACGTGATTTGAACACACAACCTTCTGATCTCGAATCAGACACGCTACCGTTGCGCCACGAGGCCACGCACGGCTGTATTGTTTCTTAGCTACATGTTGAGTCTAGGAGTAATTATTCCTGATTTTTGCCAAAGGTTTGCAATCAAAGAATGGAATGATTGACCCCGACGTGATTTGAACACGCAACCTTCTGATTTGGAGTCAGACGCGCTACCGTTGCGCCACGAGGCCACGCACAGCTGTATTGTTTCTTAGCTAGATGTTGAGTCTAGGAGTAATTATTCCTGATTTTCATAAAAGGTTTGCAATGAAAGAATGGAATGATTGACCCCGACGTGTTTTGAAAACTTAACCTTCTGATCTGGAGTCAGACGCGCTACCGTTGCGCCACGAGGCCACGCACAGCTGGATTGTTTCTTAGGTACATGTTGAGTCTAGGAGTAAATATTCCTGATTTTCACAAAAAGTTTGCAATCGAAGAATGGAATGATTGACCCCGACGTGATTTGAACACGCAACCTTCTGATCTGGAGTCAGACGCGCTACCGTTGCGCCACGAGGCCACGCACAGCTGTATTGTTTCTTAGCTACATGTTGAGTCTAGGAGTAATTATTCCTGATTTTTGCCAAAGGTTTGCAATCAAAGAATGGAATGATTGACCCCGACGTGATTTGAACACGCAACCTTCTGATCTGGAGTCAGACACGCTACCGTTGCGCCACGAGGTCACGCACAGCTGTATTGTTTCTTAGCTACATGTTGAGTCTAGGAGTAATTATTCCTGATTTTCACAAAAGGTTTGCAATGAAAGAATGGAATGATTGACCCCGACGTGATTTGAACACGCAACCTTCTGATCTGGAGTCAGACGCGCTACCGTTGCGCCACGAGGCCACGCACAGCTGTATTGTTTCTTAGCTACATGTTGAGTCTAGGAGTAATTATTCCTGATTTTCACAAAAGGTTTGCAATGAAAGAATGGAATGATTGACCCCGACGTGATTTGAACACGCAACCTTCTGATCTCGAATCAGACACGCTACCGTTGCGCCACGAGGCCATGTACAACTGTATTGTTTCTTAGCTACATGTTGAGTCTAGGAGTAATCATTCCTGATTTTAACAAAAGGTTTGCAATGAAAGAATGGAATGATTGACCCCGACGTGATTTGAACACACAACCTTCTGATCTCGAATCAGACACGCTACCGTTGCGCCACGAGGCCACGCACGGCTGTATTTTTTCTTAGCTACATGTTGAGTCTAGGAGTAATTATTCCTGATTTTTGGCAAAGGTTTGCAATCAAAGAATGGAATGATTGACCCCGACGTGATTTGAACACACAACCTTCTGATCTGGAGTCAGACGCGCTACCGTTGCGCCACGAGGCCACGCACAGCTGTATTGTTTCTTAGCTACATGTTGAGTCTAGGAGTAATTATTCCTGATTTTCACAAAAGGTTTGCAATTAAAGCATGGAATGATTGACCCCGACGTGATTTGAACACGCAACCTTCTGATCTGGAGTCAGACGCGCTACCGTTGCGCCACGTGGCCACGCACAGCTGTATTGTTTCTTAGCTAGTTGTTGAGTCTAGGAGTAATTATTCCTGATTTTCACAAAAGGTTTGCAATCAAAGAATGGAATGATTGACCCCGACGTGATTTGAACACACAACCTTCTGATCTGGAGTCAGACGCGCTACCGTTGCGCCACGAGGCCACGCACAGCTGTATTGTTTCTTAGCTAGTTGTTGAGTCTAGGAGTAATTATTCCTGATTTTCACAAAAGGTTTGCAATTAAAGCATGGAATGATTGACCCCGACGTGATTTGAACACGCAACCTTCTGATCTGGAGTCAGACTCGCTACCGTTGCGCCACAAGGCCACGCACAGCTGTATTGTTTCTTAGCTAGTTGTTGAGTCTAGGAGTAATTATTCCTGATTTTCACCAAATGTTTGCAATGAAAGAATGGAATGATTGACCCTGACGTGATTTGAACACGCAACCTTCTGATCTGGAGTCAGACGCGCTACCGTTGCGCCACGAGGCCATGCACGGCTGTATTGTTTCTTAGCTACATGTTGAGTCTAGGAGTAATTATTCCTGATTTTTGCCAAAGGTTTGCAATCAAAGAATGGAATGATTGACCCCGACGTGATTTGAACACACAACCTTCTGATCTGGAGTCAGACGCGCTACCGTTGCGCCACGAGGCCATGCACGGCTGTATTGTTTCTTAGCTACATGTTGAGTCTAGGAGTAATTATTCCTGATTTTTGCCAAAGGTTTGCAATCAAAGAATGGAATGATTGACCCCGACGTGATTTGAACACGCAACCTTCTGATCTGGAGTCAGACGCGCTACCGTTGCGCCACGAGGCCATGCACGGCTGTATTGTTTCTTAGCTACATGTTGAGTCTAGGAGTAATTATTCCTGATTTTCACAAAAGGTTTGCAATTAAAGCATGGAATGATTGACCCCGACGTGATTTGAACACGCAACCTTCTGATCTGGAGTCAGACGCGCTACCGTTGCGCCACAAGGCCACGCACAGCTGTATTGTTTCTTAGCTAGTTGTTGAGTCTAGGAGTAATTATTCCTGATTTTCACCAAATGTTTGCAATGAAAGAATGGAATGATTGACCCTGACGTGATTTGAACACGCAACCTTCTGATCTGGAGTCAGACGCGCTACCGTTGCGCCACGAGGCCATGCACGGCTGTATTGTTTCTTAGCTACATGTTGAGTCTAGGAGTAATTATTCCTGATTTTTGCCAAAGGTTTGCAATCAAAGAATGGAATGATTGACCCCGACGTGATTTGAACACACAACCTTCTGATCTGGAGTCAGACGCGCTACCGTTGCGCCACGAGGCCACGCACAGCTGTATTGTTTCTTAGCTACATGTTGAGTCTAGGAGTAATTATTCCTGATTTTTGCCAAAGGTTTGCAATCAAAGAATGGAATGATTGACCCCGACGTGATTTGAACACGCAACCTTCTGATCTGGAGTCAGACGCGCTACCGTTGCGCCACGAGGCCACGCACAGCTGTATTGTTTCTTAGCTACATGTTGAGTCTAGGAGTAATCATTCCTGATTTTAACAAAAGGTTTGCAATGAAAAAATGGAATGATTGACCCCGACGTGATTTGAACACACAACCTTCTGATCTAGAGTCAGACACGCTACCGTTGCGCCACGAGGCCACGCACGGCTGTATTGTTTCTTAGCTACATGTTGAGTCTAGGAGTAATTATTCCTGATTTTTGGCAAAGGTTTGCAATCAAAGAATGGAATGATTGACCCCGACGTGATTTGAACACACAACCTTCTGATCTGGAGTCAGACGCGCTACCGTTGCGCCACGAGGCCACGCACAGCTGTATTGTTTCTTAGCTAGTTGTTGAGTCTAGGAGTAATTATTCGTTGCGCCACGAGGCCACGCACAGCTGTATTGTTTCTTAGCTACATGTTGAGTCTAAGAGTAATTATTCCTGATTTTCACAAAAGGTTTGCAATTAAAGCATGGAATGATTGACCCCGACGTGATTTGAACACGCAACCTTCTGATCTGGAGTCAGACGCGCTACCGTTGCGCCACGTGGCCACGCACAGCTGTATTGTTTCTTAGCTAGTTGTTGAGTCTAGGAGTAATTATTCGTTGCGCCACCAGGCCACGCACAGCTGTATTGTTTCTTAGCTACATGTTGAGTCTAGGAGTAATTATTCCTGATTTTCACAAAAGGTTTGCAATGAAAGAATGGAATGATTGACCCCGACGTGATTTGAACACGCAACCTTCTGATCAGGAGTCAGACGCGCTACCGTTGCGCCACGAGGCCACGCACACCTGTATTGTTTCTTAGCTAGATGTTGAGTCTAGGAGTAATTATTCCTGATTTTCACAAAAGGTTTGCAATGAAAGAATGGAATGATTGACCCCGACGTGATTTGAACACGCAATCTTCTGATCTGGAGTCAGACGCGCTACCGTTGCGCCAAGAGGCCACGCACAGCTGTATTGTTTCTTAGCTAGATGTTGAGTCTAGGAGTAATTATTCCTGATTTTCACAAAAGGTTTGCAATCAAAGAATGGAATGATTGACCCTGACGTCATTTGAACACGCAACCTTCTGATTTGGAGTCAGACGCGCTACTGTTGCGCCACGAGGCCACGCACAGCTGTATTGTTTCTTAGCTAGATGTTGAGTCTAGGAGTAATTATTCCTGATTTTCATAAAAGGTTTGCAATCAAAGAATGGAATGATTGACCCCGACGTGTTTTGAAAACTTAACCTTCTGATCTGGAGTCAGACGCGCTACCGTTGCGCCACGAGGCCACGCACAGCTGTATTGTTTCTTAGCTACATGTTGAGTCTAGGAGTAATTATTCCTGATTTTTGCCAAAGGTTTGCAATGAAAGAATGGAACGATTGACCCCGACGTGATTTGAACACGCAACCTTCTGATCTGGAGTCAGACGCGCTACCGTTGCGCCACGAGGCCACGCACAGCTGTATTGTTTCTTAGCTAAATGTTGAGTCTAGGAGTAATTATTCCTGATTTTTGCCAAAGGTTTGCAATGAAAGAATGGAACGATTGACCCCGACGTGATTTGAACACGCAACCTTCTGATCTGGAGTCAGACGCGCTACCGTTGCGCCACAAGGCCACGCACAGCTGTATTGTTTCTTAGCTAAATGTTGAGTCTAGGAGTAATTATTCCTGATTTTTGCCAAAGGTTTGCAATGAAAGAATGGAACGATTGACCCCGACGTGATTTGAACATGCAACCTTCTGATCTGGAGTCAGACGCGCTACCGTTGCGCCACGAGGCTACGCACAGCTGTATTGTTTCTTAGCTAGATGTTGAGTCTAGGAGTAATAATTACTGATTTTCACAAAAGGTTTGCAATGAAAGAATGGAATGATTGACCCCGACGTGATTTGAACACGCAACCTTCTGATCTGGAGTCAGACGCGCTACCGTTGCGCCACGAGTCCACGCACAGCTGTATTGTTTCTTAGCTACATGTTGAGTCTAGGAGTAATTATTCCTGATTTTTGCCAAAGGTTTGCAATCAAAGAATGGAATGATTGACCCCGACGTGATTTGAACACGCAACCTTCTGATCTGGAGTCAGACGCGCTACCGTTGCGCCACGAGGCCACGCACAGCTGTATTGTTTCTTAGCTAGTTGTTGAGTCTAGGAGTAATTATTCGTTGCGCCACGAGGCCACGCACAGCTGTATTGTTTCTTAGCTACATGTTGAGTCTAGGAGTAATTATTCCTGATTTTCACAAAAGGTTTGCAATGAAAGAATGGAATGATTGACCCCGACGTGATTTGAACACGCAACCTTCTGATCTGGAGTCAGACACGCTACCGTTGCGCCACGAGGCCATGTACAACTGTATTGTTTCTTAGCTACATGTTGAGTCTAGGAGTAATCATTCCTGATTTTAACAAAAGGTTTGCAATGAAAGAATGGAGTGATTGACCCCGACGTGATTTGAACACACAACCTTCTGATCTCGAATCAGACACGCTACCGTTGCGCCACGAGGCCACGCACGGCTGTATTGTTTCTTAGCTACATGTTGAGTCTAGGAGTAATTATTCCTGATTTTTGGCAAAGGTTTGCAATCAAAGAATGGAATGATTGACCCCGACGTGATTTGAACACACAACCTTCTGATCTGGAGTCAGACGCGCTACCGTTGCGCCACGAGGCCACGCACAGCTGTATTGTTTCTTAGCTAGTTGTTGAGTCTAGGAGTAATTATTCCTGATTTTCACCAAAGGTTTGCAATGAAAGAATGGAATGATTGACCCCGACGTGATTTGAACACACAACCTTCTGATCTGGAGTCAGACGCGCTACCGTTGCGCCACGAGGCCACACACACCAGTATTGTTTCTTAGCTAGATGTTGAGTCTAGGAGTAATTATTCCTGATTGTCACAAAAGGTTTGCAATTAAAGCATGGAATGATTGACCCCGACGTGATTTGAACACGCAACCTTCTGATCTGGAGTCAGACGCGCTACCGTTGCGCCACGTGGCCACGCACAGCTGTATTGTTTCTTAGCTACATGTTGAGTCTAGGAGTAATTATTCCTGATTTTCACCAAAGGTTTGCAATTAAAAGAATGGAATGATTGACCCCGACGTGATTTGAACACGTAACCTTCTGATCTGGAGTCAGACGCGCTACCGTTGCGCCACGAGGCCACGCACACCTGTATTGTTTCTTAGCTAGATGTTGAGTCTAGGAGTAATTATTCCTGATTTTCACAAAAGGTGTGCATTGAAAGAATGGAATGATTGACCCTGACGTGATTTGAACACGCAACCTTCTGATCTGGAGTCAGACGGGCTACCGTTGCGCCACGAGGCCACGCACAGCTGGATTGTTTCTTAGCTACATGTTGAGTCTAGGAGTAATTATTCCTGATTTTCACAAAAAGTTTGCAATGAAAGAATGGAATGATTGACCCCGACGTGTTTTGAAAACTTAACCTTCTGATCTGGAGTCAGACGCGCTACCGTTGCGCCACGAGGCCACGCACAGCTGGATTGTTTCTTAGCTACATGTTGAGTCTAGGAGTAATTATTCCTGATTTTCACAAAAAGTTTGCAATGAAAGAATGGAATGATTGACCCCGACGTGACTTGAACACGCAACCTTCTGATCTGGAGTCAGACGCGCTACCGTTGCGCCAAGAGGCCACGCACAGCTGTATTGTTTCTTAGCTACATGTTGAGTCTAGGAGTAATTATTCCTGATTTTCACAAAAGGTTTGCAATGAAAGAATGGAATGATTGACCCCGACGTGATTTGAACACGCAACCTTCTGATCTGGAGTCAGACGCGCTACCGTTGGGCCACGAGGCCACGCACAGCTGTATTGTTTCTTAGCTACATGTTGAGTCTAGGAGTAATCATTCCTGATTTTCACAAAAGGTTTGCAATGAAAGAATGGAATGATTGACCCCAACGTGATTTGAACACACAACCTTCTGATCTGGAGTCAGACGCGCTACCGTTGCGCCACGAGGCCACGCACACCAGTATTGTTTCTTAGCTAGATGTTGAGTCTAGGAGTAATTATTCCTGATTTTTGCCAAAGGTTTGCAATCAAAGAATGGAATGATTGACCCCGACGTGATTTGAACACGCAACCTTCTGATCTGGAGTCAGACGCGCTACCGTTGCGCCACGAGGCCACGCACGGCTGTATTGTTTCTTAGCTACATGTTGAGTCTAGGAGTAATTATTCCTGATTTTAACAAAAGGTTTGCAATGAAAGAATGGAATGATTGACCCCGACGTGTTTTGAACACACAACCTTCTGATCTGCAGTCAGACGCGCTACCGTTGCGCCACGAGGCCACGCACGGCTGTATTGTTTCTTAGCTACATGTTGAGTCTAGGAGTAATTATTCCTGATTTTTGGCAAAGGTTTGCAATCAAAGAATGGAATGATTGACCCCGACGTGATTTGAACACGCAACCTTCTGATCTGGAGTCAGACGAGCTTCCGTTGCGCCACGAGGCCATGTACAACTGTATTGTTTCTTAGCTACATGTTGAGTCTAGGAGTAATTATTCCTGATTTTTGGCAAAGGTTTGCAATGAAAGAATGGAATGATTGACCCCGACGTGATTTGAACACGCAACCTTCTGATCTGGAGTTAGACGCGCTACCGTTGGGCCACGAGGCCACGCACAGCTGTATTGTTTCTTAGCTACATGTTGAGTCTAGGAGTAATTATTCCTGGTTTTTGCCAAAGGTTTGCAATGAAAGAATGGAATGATTGACCCCAACGTGATTTGAACACGCAACCTTCTGATCTGGAGTCAGACGCGCTACCGTTGCGCCACGAGGCCACGCACAGCTGTATTGTTTATTAGCTACATGTTGAGTCTAGGAGTAATTATTCCTGATTTTCACAAAAGGTTTGCAATGAAAGAATGGAATGATTGACCCCAACGTGATTTGAACACGCAACCTTCTGATCTGGAGTCAGACGAGCTTCCGTTGCGCCACGAGGCCATGTACAACTGTATTGTTTCTTAGCTACATGTTGAGTCTAGGAGTAATTATTCCTGATTTTTGGCAAAGGTTTGCAATGAAAGAATGGAATGATTGACCCCGACGTGATTTGAACACGCAACCTTCTGATCTGGAGTTAGACGCGCTACCGTTGGGCCACGAGGCCACGCACAGCTGTATTGTTTCTTAGCTACATGTTGAGTCTAGGAGTAATTATTCCTGGTTTTTGCCAAAGGTTTGCAATGAAAGAATGGAATGATTGACCCCAACGTGATTTGAACACGCAACCTTCTGATCTGGAGTCAGACGCGCTACCGTTGCGCCACGAGGCCACGCACAGCTGTATTGTTTATTAGCTACATGTTGAGTCTAGGAGTAATTATTCCTGATTTTCACAAAAGGTTTGCAATGAAAGAATGGAATGATTGACCCCAACGTGATTTGAACACGCAACCTTCTGATCTGGAGTCAGACGCGCTACCGTTGCGCCACGAGGCCACGCACAGCTGTATTGTTTCTTAGCTACATGTTGAGTCTAGGAGTAATTATTCCTGATTTTCACAAAAGGTTTGCAATGAAAGAATGGAATGATTGACCCCGACGTGATTTGAACACAAAACCTTCTGATCTGGAGTCAGACGCGCTACCGTTGCGCCACGAGGCCACGCACAGCTGTATTGTTTCTTATTTAGTTGTTGAGTCTTGGAGTAATTATTCCTGATTTTCACAAAAGGTTTGCAATGAAAGAATGGAATGATTGACCCCGACGTGATTTGAACACGCAACCTTCTGATCTGGAGTCAGACGCGCTACCGTTGCGCCACGAGGCCATGCACAGCTGTATTGTTTCTTAGCTACATGTTGAGTCTAGGAGTAATTATTCCCGATTTTTGCCAAAGGTTTGCAATGAAAGAATGGAATGATTGACCCCAACGTAATTTGAACACGCAACCTTCTGATCTGGAGTCAGACGCGCTACCGTTCCGCCACGAGGCCACGCACAGCTGTATTGTTTCTTAGCTACATGTTGAGTCTAGGAGTAATTATTCCTGATTTTCACAAAAGGTTTCCAATGAAAGAATGGAATGATTGATCCTGACGTGATTTGATCACGCAACCTTCTGATCTGGAGTCAGACGCGCAACCGTTGCACCACGAGACCACGCACGGCTGTATTGTTTCTTAGCTACATGTTGAGTCTAGGAGTAATTATTCCTGATTTTAACAAAAGGTTTGCAATGAAAGAATGGAATGATTGACCCCGACGTGATTTGAACACGCAACCTTCTGATCTGGAGTCAGACGCGCTACCGTTGCGCCACGAGGCCACGCACAGCTGTATTGTTTCTTAGCTACATGTTGAGTCTAGGAGTAATTATTCCTGATTTTTGCCAAAGGTTTGCAATGAAAGAATGGAATGATTGACCCCAACGTGATTTGAACACGCAACCTTCTGATCTGGAGTCAGACGCGCTACCGTTGCGCCACAAGGCCACGCACAGCTATATTGTTTCTTAGCTAGATGTTGAGTCTAGGAGTAATTATTCCTGATTTTTGCCAAAGGTTTGCAATGAAAGAATGGAATGATTGACCCCGACGTGATTTGAACACGCAACCTTCTGATCTGGAGTCAGACGCGCTACCGTTGCGCCAAGAGGCCACGCACAGCTGTATTGTTTATTAGCTAGATGTTGAGTCTAGGAGTAATTATTCCTGATTTTCACAAAAGGTTTGCAATGAAAGAATGGAATGATTGACCCCGACGTGACTTGAACACGCAACCTTCTGATCTGAAGTCACACGCGCTACCGTTGCGCCACGAGGCCACGCACAGCTGTATTGTTTCTTAGCTACATGTTGAGTCTAGGAGTAATTATTCCTGATGTTAACAAAAGGTTTGCAATGAAAGAATGGAAGAATGGAATGATTGACCCCGACGTGATTTGAACACACAACCTTCTGATCTGGAGTCAGACGCGCTACCGTTGCGCCACAAGGCCACGCACTGCTGTATTGTTTCTTAGCTACATGTTGAGTCTAGGAGTAATTATTCCTGATTTTTGGCAAAGGTTTGCAATCAAAGAATGGAATGATTGACCCCGACGTGATTTGAACACGCAACCTTCTGATCTGGAGTCAGACGCGCTACCGTTGCGCCACGAGGCCACGCACAGCTGTATTGTTTCTTAGCTACATGTTGAGTCTAGGAGTAATTATTCCTGATTTTCACAAAAGGTTTGCAATCGAAGAATTGAATGATTGACCCCGACGTGATTTGAACACGCAACCTTCTGATCTGGAGTCAGACGCGCTACCGTTGGGCCACGAGGCCACGCACAGCTGTATTGTTTCTTAGCTACATGTTGAGTCTAGGAGTAATTATTCCTGATTTTCACAAAAGGTTTGCAATGAAAGAATGGACTGATTGACCCCGACGTGATTTGAACACGCAACCTTCTGATCTGGAGTCAGACGCGCTACCGTTGCGCCACAAGGTCACGCACAGCTGTATTGTTTCTTAGCTACATGTTGAGTCTAGGAGTAATTATTCCTGATTTTTGCCAAAGGTTTGCAATCAAAGAATGGAATGATTGACCCCGACGTGATTTGAACACGCAACCTTCTGATCTGGAGTCAGACGCACTACCGTTGCGCCACGAGGCCACGAACAGCTTTATTGTTTCTTAGCTACATATTGAGTCTAGGAGTAATTATTCCTGATTTTCACAAAAGGTTTGCAATGAAAGAATGGACTGATTGACCCCGACGTGATTTGAACACGCAACCTTCTGATCTGGAGTCAGACGCGCTACCGTTGCGCCACAAGGTCACGCACAGCTGTATTGTTTCTTAGCTACATGTTGAGTCTAGGAGTAATTATTCCTGATTTTTGCCAAAGGTTTGCAATCAAAGAATGGAATGATTGACCCTGACGTGATTTGAACACGCAACCTTCTGATCTGGAGTCAGACGCGCTACCGTTGCGCCACGAGGCCACGCACGGCTGTATTGTTTCTTAGCTACATGTTGAGTCTAGGAGTAATTATTCCTGATTTTCACAAAAGGTTTGCAATGAAAGAATGGAATGATTGACCCCGACGTGATTTGAACACGCAACCTTCTGATCTGGAGTCAGACCCGCTACCGTTGCGCCACGAGGCCACGCACAGCTGTATTGTTTCTTAGCTACATGTTGAGTCTAGGAGTAATTATTCCTGGTTTTCACAAAAGGTTTGCAATGAAAGAATGGAATGATTGACCCCGACGTGATTTGAACACGCAACCTTCTGATCTGGAGTCAGACGCGCTACCGTTGCACCACGAGACCACGCACGGCTGTATTGTTTCTTAGCTACATGTTGAGTCTAGGAGTAATTATTCCTGATTTTAACAAAAGTTTTGCAATGAAAGAATGGAATGACTGACCCCGACGTGATTTGAACACACAACCTTCTGATCTGGAGTCAGACGCGCTACCGTTGCGCCACAAGGCCATGTACAACTGTATTGTTTCTTAGCTAGTTGTTGAGTCTAGGAGTAATTATTCGTTGCGCCACGAGGCCACGCACAGCTGTATTGTTTCTTAGCTACATGTTGAGTCTAGGAGTAATTATTCCTGATTTTCACAAAAGGTTTGCAATGAAAGAATGGAATGATTGACCCCGACGTGATTTGAACACACAACCTTCTGATCTGGAGTCAGACGCGCTACCGTTGCGCCACGTGGCCACGCACAGCTGTATTGTTTCTTAGCTAGTTGTTGAGTCTAGGAGTAATTATTCGTTGCGCCACGAGGCCACGCACAGCTGTATTGTTTCTTAGCTACATGTTGAGTCTAGGAGTAATTATTCCTGATTTTCACAAAAGGTTTGCAATGAAAGAATGGAATGATTGATCCCGACGTGATTTGAACACGCAACCTTCTGATCTGGAGTCAGACGCGCTACCGTTGCGCCACGAGGCCACGCACACCTGTATTGTTTCTTAGCTAGATGTTGAGTCTAGGAGTAATTATTCCTGATTTTCACAAAAGGTTTGCAATGAAAGAATGGAATGATTGACCCCGACGTGATTTGAACACGCAATCTTCTGATCTGGAGTCAGACGCGCTACCGTTGCGCCAAGAGGCCACGCACAGCTGTATTGTTTATTAGCTAGATGTTGAGTCTAGGAGTAATTATTCCTGATTTTCACAAAAGGTTTGCAATGAAAGAATGGAATGATTGACCCTGACGTGATTTGAACACGCAACCTTCTGATCTGGAGTCAGACGCGCTACCGTTGCGCCACGAGGCCACGCACAGCTGGATTGTTTCTTAGGTACATGTTGAGTCTAGGAGTAAATATTCCTGATTTTCACAAAAAGTTTGCAATCGAAGAATGGAATGATTGACCCCGACGTGATTTGAACACGCAAC